>NW_023614773.1:0-100001 GCF_013339695.2 Rhipicephalus sanguineus
TCATGCATTTAGTCGGTGTCATACGTAACACAATATATTGGACACGCCTATACCTGTTGAAATAGGGCATTCTGCGTCCAGCTACCAAATTTGAATTTGCGAGTTCGATCCGTTAACAGCAGCCGCCTTTTGGTGAGAGTGAAATGCAAAGCGCTGGTATTCTCATGTGTTGGTCCTTCTAAGGAAACTGCAAACCGTTAAAACTGCTAGGTACTTCCCTAACGTGGCGTGCTTCGTAATTATGTCGCGAATTGGCCCGGTATGTCCCCATAATCCCTTTTCATTCTTTTGTTCTTACGCTCTTAAGATCATGCCTGTATGTAATTCCCTGAAGTTTTCTCAGCACTACTGCAATAGTTGCCACTTTAGCATTCCTAAAAAATAGTTGTGACTTGCGTAAAGTGCCACAAGAGACCATTCTACAAATTGTTTAAAACAGCGTTTTATAGTTTCTGTGTTCGCTCTATAACAAATATTAGTGTCGAGTCACCGCCTAGAAGGCAACTTTTGCGTCACTTACTCCGTAGCGACGCCTGTAGAAACGTATATTGCTCCAAACAGTCAAAGCGCTCAGGACAGCTGCGTTAATGAGTGAAACTTTTGTCGGTATAGCAAAAAAAAGTTTGTAAAGCTAAAGATATTTGCAAAGTTCCTGTGAACTTCTCATGGCCTTCTCATGGCCTGTGAACTTCTCAAAGCTAAAGATATTTGCAAAGTTCCTGTGAACTTCTCATGGCCTTCTCATGGCCTGTGAACTTCTCAAAGCTAAAAATATTGCAAAGTTCCTGTCAACTTCTCATGGCCCACAAATCTTAGAGGAGAATAGGACATAGTCGTCACGTTGGATCAGTGGTTACGGTCCTCGGCTGCTGACCCAAATGTCACGGGTTCGATCCCGACCGCGGCGGTCGCATATCGGTGGAGGTGAAATGGTGGAGACCCTGTACTGTGCGACGTCAGTGCACGTTAAAATACACCAGATGGTCGAAATTTCCCGAGCCCTCCACTACGGCGTCCCTCATAATCATATTATCACAGGGGCAAGATGGAACTCTTTATTTGGCCTAACTTGTGGCCGGGCGATGTTAAGACAAACTACAGCAATACACACTGAACTACACTGATAGCGGCGAACAGAGCGTCGACCGTCGACAAACTGAACATCACTGGGATGCGGCGTCTTTTATACATCCTGCATCGAACTTTCCAGCGTTTTCACTGGTGGTCGCGCGAGCTCTGGAACAATTTTGACTATTCGCGTCATGTTCGCAATCTTAACAAAATGATCTATTACAACCTGGAATCTTCTCAGACATTCTGGCGCGCTTTGCGCAAGGCAGCAGCTACACCTGCAATGGGCCGGTAGCAGAAAGCAGAGAAAGAAAGGAGCGTGTGGCAATATCGTGGTTTTGGGGCGCAAAACACCAGATATTATTATTAGAATAGAAAAAAAATTTACGTTTATTTGCATATATACATGCAACATGTCGGCACTCTGGAACTAGTCCGGCAAATTATTGCAGGTTTACATCCTTGCGCTTCTGACTTGAGAAAAACAGAAGAAAAGGTTAACATGATTATTATTTTTTGCTTATGAAGGCGAAATGAAATGTTTCGCTCCGTCATTACCACAGTATAGATGAAAGCATCAGCGATGGGACTTTTGACGTCAGGATCGGCGAAAAGTATTGCGGCCAATGCGTTGTTTAGCGTTCGATGTTGAAAAGGAAATGAAACCGGAGGCAAAGCATGTTGGCCTCTTTTTTTCTCGCTTCCAGAGCACGGCATGTACTGTCGATCCCTCCGCTCGCCTTATCTTCCGGAAATAGGCCGCAAACGGCTATGCGGCGCCGCCGGAGAAGCCACAGGAAACGTTACCGAGAAACTTTTGTATGTCCAACGAAACAAATACTGTGTCATACGCAAGAAAAAAAAGAACCGCGAATGTACGTAAAAATACAATGATAAAAATAACTATAGCACTATTCATGAGGAGACGAAGAAAAAGTAACGAATTAGGGAAGTTGATGGCATTATTCCGGAATCTAAAAGTAGGACATGCGTCTTCGAAACGCGAACGTTTTATACGACTCTCGTCAAGAACCGAGAAATGCTAACTTAATTATAATGCGAGCAACAAGCTAATCGTCGCCTAATAGTTGACAGACGCATCGTTTTAGTGTCTACTTAGGTATTACAAAGTACGTTAAACTTATTTTTAATGAATATAACGTTTACAGGGATCTTTTTTTTTCTTGAACCGGCAATTAGCACTTGAGACGTAAGTTGAGGGTAATGAAAATTAAAGGCATGCATCTTCTTTACAATCATTTTTGAAGCAATCTCGAAGTCTCTACTGTTAATGTTCACACTCTATATCATGACATGCCAGATGCTGCTGCTACACCTCCACTACATGATGTTTGTGAAAGGAGCACACACACACACACACACACACACCCACACACACACACACACACACACACACACACACACACCCACACCACACACACACACACACACACACCCACACACACACACACACACACACCACACACACACACCACACACACACACACACACACACCACTTAGGTTTACAAGTACGTTAAACTTAGTTTTTAATGATATAACGTTTACAGGGATCGTTTTTTCTTGAACACGGCAATTAGCACTTGAGCCGTAAGTTGACGGGTAATGAAAAGTAAGCATGCATCTTTCTTTACAATCATTTTGAAGCAATCTCGAAGTCTCTACTGTTAATGTTCACACTCTATATCATGACATGCCGACTGCTGCTGCTACACCTCCACTACATGATGTTTGTGAAGGAGCACACACACACACCACACACACACACACACACACACACACCACCACACACACACACACACAACACACACACACACACACACACACACACACACACCACAACCACACACACACACACACACAACACACACCCACACACACACACAGACACACACACACACACACACACACACACAAGGATCGCTCTTTGGAGCAACTGTCCTGACTTTCCGCATAACTCACTCAGTTAGGAAGTGTGCTTCAACATTAGTGCAAGGCCAGACTAACAGTGTAGCTTGTGGCCAACATAGATTATTAGCAAGTGTTAAGTAACACGGTCCTGATCAATGCGGTGTTAATTAGCATGATAATTATTACGACAAACTTATTGGTACATTTTAATTACCATGATTCTAATTGGCATGATATTAATTAGCAATGTCCTCTCTATCTATTCCTGTTTCTTTCTTTCTCTGTCTATTCCTTTCTCTTCTTTGTCTTCCGCTTATCAGCCGGTGCTTTTTTTAGTTTCTTCGGAAGGCACATGTAGTGAGGAAACGGCTGAATTACACATCCGGTCGTATCAGCCTCAATGGGTGCGCTGGCCACAGACCTTATTATCCGCGAAATTACTAGGCGATACAAAAAAAAGTATTATAGGTATCCTCCTTCCTCGAAGTTTGCCAAGAGCAAACTGTTTTTATTTATAGTGAATCCTAAGATGGAAGAAGAGTGTGACGAGAGCGCGCAGCGGAGAGTTGTTTCGTTGCACGTGCTAGGCGCAGCTCAGTATTGTGGTCACGCGAAACGGCGGTACAAAAAGTTTAAAACAGCTCCGCCGCTAAAAATGGGGTATGAGTACGGTGACTACGATAATAAACAAAACGCTCGCATCAGGACAAAAGCACTGGCAGCGGTTCGACGGAATACACAAGTAGGCTTTATTTTCCGTTTCGAATTTGAAATGGCAAGCTCGTGTTCTGGTTACCCCGAAATCGGTTTCACTTTGGTCACGCCAAAATGGTATGCAACTCCAGCACCGCGTGGGTCCCTTCCGAGCAACCTCACACGCGGGGACGGGCTTGTACATGCGTACAATGCAGGTAGCTCTGATCGATGCTGTTTTGCGCAGAACCCACGGGAAATTCGGGAAGCAGCAACGACGCGTTCATGCGTTGCGTGCGCGAGGAATGGGCTTTGTTCCTTTCGAGTGTCCAGAAAGCGAAAATTAATACAAAAAAAGGATAAAAAGGTGAACGGTATACTGCAATCCTCTCAAACTGGTATTCGAAGTTCGATAAGAGTGCTTACGTTTTTAGGGATTTTTCTATATATTTAAGACGTACAAGCCCCTAACACTTAACCCGGAAGGAGTGTTCGTAGTTATTTCTGTGCTTATCCTTCTTCATTTGCTTTAGTATTTTCCGAAAAAAAAAAAACAAGTGATATTAAGTCCAAACTTTGAAGGAAACGCTCGCAATCACTCCTGCGCTACCTATGCTTCAGTCGAGTAACTTACACATTTGATGGCGGCTTCTCTGCATATACATATGTCAGCTGCAATACACCGCGTAGAAACTATCGCACACCCTGCGTAACTTATCGGCGACTCATTTTACAGGTGTTCTTGTATATTCTTTACTTGATGTCAAAGAGATTGCAAAGTTTCCCGTTTGCGTGAAAGTAACTAGATGAACACGCATTCTATATGTAAGGCGGAAGCTTGAAGTGATTCAAAATCCATGAAGAGGGGGCGTCGATGACGCCAACGTTTCGACATGTGGTATTGTCTTCTTCAAGAGAGAAGCTTGTCTTCTTGACAAGCTATTGAAAATCGCAAGCAAAGGCAGTTAACATAATAGACAGCATTAAACTCTTAGAGGACCTGAGAGGTTCTAGAGTCAAAACGGCACAGATCATTTGGCAAGGTCGTAAGTGTAGAAGACTGCGTGCCTCCCTTTCGCTTCAGCACTTGCGTCAATGTTCACTGATGCGTCCATGCATCCCAGTTCCTGCGCATAGCGGAGATTCACGAAAGTTCTGCTTGCGATCGGAGATCATACTTGACAGGTACGAAGCATTACTCCCACTAAACAATACCGTAAAAAGCACAAGCGGTGCTTTACATGTAGCGGCCTCTTGCATCGCCTCATATATCTGTGCGTCAATTTTGTCAACGCCGTTATTTCATTTCCAAAAAATGGAAGCTTTTTGTCAGATGATTGGTGCTGCTTACAGCTTGGCACTCGCTTCGTCAGCGAATGTTTCTCGAATAGTTAGTTTCACAGGCCCATTTCAGTTATTATCATGTTGTCAAGGATCCTCTGGTACTATGCGACATAATAATGGGTGTAGCGAGCTTGCAGGATCACGTGGGCAAACGTTTGACACCGTGGAAACGCAATCACCAGCGGTACGCGTTCGCCCCAAACGCGTGCGCAGCAGTGCGCGGTCACTGCATCCGGGCCGAGTTGACGAATCTTGAAGTTTCAATGGGCCGTGCAAGGAAGCATCCCGGCGCTGGTGTCCCGCGCGGAGATAGTAGCTTAGCACGTCTTCTATCTAGCTATCTATCTATCTCTATCTATCATCTATCATCTATCTATCTACTATCTATCGTAATCTATTCCTATCTATCTAGCTATCTATCTATCTTATCTATCTATCTATTATCTATCTATCTAGCTATCTATCTTATCTATCTATCTATCTATCTATCTATCTTATCTATCTATCTATCTATCATCTATCTACTATCTATCTATTATCTATCTATCTATCTATCTATCTATCTATCTATCTATCTATCTATCTATCTATCTATCTACATCTGGGCGCTCTCGTGGTCCTCTAGTTTACTTGATAGATACTAAAATTGGCATAGGAGGTCATGAGTGCATGGCGAAACCGATTCGCAGGTCATAACATCATAGTAGTAAGAGTGGTTTATTGTGGAAATGACGCTTGATTCTGCAGCCCAATAGGAGCACGGCACAGCGTCAGAGGAAAGGGTAAGTGAGAAATAAAGAGGATAGCAGAAGAGAGAAGGAAAAACAGCAGGGGTCTTGTCCATTCACGGGGATGCCGATGGTGAATGGAGTGTCCAGCAAGTTGCGCGCGCTCAACGGAAGGCGGTGATTCCGGTCGCCTCAACATGAATAAGCTGTCTTCCCTGTTGCGTACGCCATGCAGTCCTTTCCACAAGTCACGTGCGGCCGATAACCGCATACGGCATGCGCAGCAGGTGTTTCGCAATTCATATCTACGTAGACTTTGGAAATATTTGCGCGATAGGCCGAAAAAGCCCGTGTCGCGAAAAACGCGGTGCTGGCGTCGGCGACATTGTCCATGGGTGAAAATTCAGGATGGAAGCAAAGAATAAAACCTTAGAGGACAATTCAGCTTCACCTTCAATAGCGTAATCGGGTCCAGTGCGCATCGCCTGCTGAATTGGTAGCCTTGCTTCGGTTCGCGGTGCATGCCTCAATCGTGCCGTAAGGAAACGAACGACTGTGCGCGTAACATTGGCCTTTTCAAGGAACCCTAGAATGCCTACTGCAAGTAGTGTTGTTAGGTGCCCACCACACCATAAGTCTTCCTTTTGCGAATCAGCGAAGGGCCCACAACGCGTCCGTAAGGCAAATGCGAAGCTACGCAGCTGTTCACTTTGTTGATGCTTTTGCAGCTGACCATAATTAAATGTGTCTGAGCGCTCTGTAACGGGTGAGCCTTTAAAGCACCTACACGTTGCGCAATCCACATCTTTTGAGGCTTGACGCGATTCTACGCTTCTGTCATGCAATATCACATGCGTTAAGGAGACTCCTTTCACTAGATAACATTCATTTAGTGCTTTTTTCCGTAGCAGATTCAAGCAATAGCGTGGCTTTGGGGTAAAACACCTACTTGCTACGCAGACGGCCTGGGTTTAATTATTGCTCGAACAGAAGTTTTTATTATTCGTTTTATTTTAATCTTTCTCGAATTTCGGTCACGGACAACATGATTTCGCTCACAACCAACGACACCGACACCGACGCCGGAATTTCTACCAAGCGAGCTCTTCGACGCTATTGCGTTAAAATCACGGCTCGTGCTGCAATCGAACCAAGCATTCTGCATGCTAGTCAAGTATTCTACCATAGAATGACGCCACTGCCTAAAACTGGTTAGGAAAAAGACCCTATTATAGGCCGACCGTTAGTCCGGGCAGAGCGAACAGAAACTATCATCATCATGAAGCAGCACGGGCTCTCTTCGTCCTCTCCTTATATTTATCGTATTCTTCATCTTCCACTTCACTCCCAGAACACGTGCGACAATTTTTCCGGCGTGGAATTTCTACAACTCTGATGGGCGAGAGAACAACTACTGAGAGAGAGAGAAAAAAAGGAAGAAAGCGAAAAAGAAAGAGAAATATACATAGAGAAAGAGAGAAACTTTTGGGGAAGAAGTTTTCTTGGCGAGGCGAGATTCGAACCGGCGTACGTACGATCGGAAGGCGAGCGTCTTAACCACGCGGCTATCCAGGCACTCTAGCAGTGGCATATTATAGATTTGTATAGTACAGCATAGCAAGTGGCTGGGAAAGGAAAGTGAGGGTCAGGAGCAGACATATCTGAGGTTGAAGGAGGAGGGAAGAACGAGTAGAGAGAGAGAGAGAGAGAGAGGGGAGAAAGGACGCCATAGAAGGAGAAAAATGTAGAGAAAGAAAGGCAATAAAGAGAGGAAAAGATTGAAAAGCAAAGGAAGAAAGGGGGAGCTAAAATTGATAGAAAGAGAGACAAGAACGAGAGAAAAAGATAGTAGGCCATATAACGACTACAGAGAGAGAGAGAGAGAATAGAAAGAAAGAGAAAGAAAAAAAATACAAAGAAAGGGAAGAACGAAAGAAAAGAAAGAGAGAAAGAAATACAGGGAGACAGAGACTGAGACAGGTACAAAAAAGATAGAAAAAAATGAGGGCACGCACAGTCATGTATAATATGGAATAGTCAGGGGTGGGAAAGAGAGAGGTGAGAGAGTAAAAGCCTGGCCAAGCCAGAACCAGCTAGGTGCCCACCAGCTCTGCGGTGACCCAGCATTGCGCGACTTACTGCAAGCTGCGCTAATTTTTTTACTGCAAGACATTTATTGGCCACCTTGATCATCCCGTCAATTTACCGTAAGAGGCGAGCAACTCGGGCGTCAAAAAAAAAAGAAAAGCTGCGTGCTGATCACTACGGTACGCTATTTTCGTACTTACCTTACGGCAATACCGTCAGTGCTAAAGCACCCTATTGGTCTGCGATACCTTACACTAAATCGCACAACCGCGTTAGCCTACACAATGCCCTGAAGGAGTCGATTGGATCGAAGTTATAGCCACCGCGATGCAAAAACTAGAATAATCGCATGCTGAAATAAGTGAGAGTAAAAAATTACCTCGGTCATCATGCTCCAGCTTTTCTTTCGAAATGGGCATTTGCTTTGACGTCAATATTCATGTACTCTTGCTCGATCTTCACGCTCCCTGCATTTCACTCAACCGGCAAAGAAAGAAAAGAAAGATAGCGGCGCCGGCAGCCGCGGCAGAAAATTAGGCATAATAACCGGCATTCATGCAACCTTCGGGTTCCGGGCTTTCACATTTTTAAAGGGAGGAGCAAGCGCTCAATAAATCTATGTGCTCGTCAATGAAACAAGAATCCAAGCGACGAGCGTTTTTGAGGATTCGCAGTGGGGTTCCACAAGATGCACGGTACTATTGTGCATTAGAAGGCTCTTGAACATAAACTCGCTCGGCTGAAACACGGAAAAGCAATTTTATCCGTAGTACACGTCTACCCTGTTCAATAGAGAAAAAAAAAGAAACATCTTGCATCACAATCTTGCGGCCTCTCTCAATATTGTTTGTGAGGCGTATGTTCTCTCTCTTAAATCGTATAGCGTTTTTATGATGGAATGACATGTATTTGGGATTGTTTTGAACTCTCCATGCTGACAGGTCCGCGTTTTGACTTCGTGTGTCGTTTTTGTTTTATATCAGTACTTCCTTCTTTCTTGGCGAGCGAGACAGCACGTGACCACACTTCGATAGAATTTGTCATTGTTGCTGTCAGGTCGTTTTTTGAAGCAGCATTCTCGCTGATATGTTCCACTTGCATGAGCAGATACGTTGTTCCCCATTTTGTTCAAAAAGAAAACTTTCCTTTGTTTGAGCAGAACATCAAAAACCTTGTTGAGGCTCATCGAACGTTTAGAAGCGAAAATCAGTAGTACGATCTTGTTGTTTATTGTACCGTGAAGTTATCTGCATAAACACGAAGGTCCCATTTATAGTTAGCAACTGTAATAGCACACACATTTATACCTTTTCCGGGACTGTACAAGGGAAAAACAAAGTTATCTTTATGCTCACAGGATTTTTATCATACAACGGAACTGTCAAGCTTGTGCGCATTTACAATGAAGATTTAGTCATTCTACTGTGTGCTAGTTGACTGGAGACGCTAATTCCACTTGCTAAGTCATTTATAGGCCTTACAAAGATTACGCTTCAACACTAAAGAAGCGTAACCTTATATTAACAGTGAACAGAAGAACAATTTTCTATCACTGCACAAAATAACGTACCTCTTGCCTGCGACAATGATTTGAATGTAATTATATTAAACATTTACGAATTGCGTAGAACGGGCTAATCAACGGGTATGTAGCTACATGCCTTTCATTGTAGTCAGAGACCACATAAATTACTAAGAAATCACGTGGTCAGCTTTGTTGGTATTCCGGTGTACTAATTACAGAAATACGCGGCCACAAAATATCCTTGCACTGCTTATCATGCAAGACCTGTGGTGCACTTAAGGTTGCTCCCGGCTCTTTGCCATTGCTCTCTGTTGCTCTGCGGTCTGTTCTATGCAACTGTGATTTACAAGACAGATAACAAATAAAAGTATCTGATTCTTGGCTACACACTGACGTAGCCGAGGAGGTAAAGGGTAGGAATGCTCAAATACCCCTGAAAACTTAAAATTTTCTATACATAAAGAGTACATGCAAACATACATAAAGAGTACATGCAGCCCCCCACTCCCCCCTCCCCACCCCCACTTGTCTCTTAGCTCTGTGACGTTCTTGGCACAGAGGACAACTTTGAAGGGTGGTGTGCTTAAATCCCATCCACCGGTACAAATTGTGAAACGTGGTGTTTTGTAAATTGAACATTTTTTTTGGTTGGCTGCAGAAATCCGGGATTTTGTGCATTTACAGAAAAAAAAAGTTAGATGGAGAAGAGCGACACTTTGTTAGTGGAATATGCGAATACTGGAATATGCGAATATCGGTTTATCGCGAATTGGTAAATCATAAGATTTTTCTTTTCAAGCATTTACGGGCATTCAGCAGCTCTTCCCTAACGCTAGTGAGAGTTATGCGCGCCGCTGAGTTCGAGCTGCACGTTCAAAAGAGTGTAAAAATTAACATGGCAGACTTCGTATAAACATGACAAACGTTCAGGGAAAAGTACAAGCTTGAAGTGATGAAATATTGTTGAAAAACAATGCCGCTCGAGCCAGCGTTTCTGTAAGTGGACAAGTCTGAGTGAAGACCGCATCTGCCTTCATTAGCAGCGTGTTTATATACACCAGTGAGCAAAAGTATACGGATCACGGAAGCGCTAGTCGAAATCGCTGTCTACGCCGTGTAGTTGCTAGCCGTCTGCTGTCGAGAGTATTGCTTTGACGGAATAGCTATCGAGACCATTACTCTGGCTGAATTTCTTAGGAAACCTCTCGACCGCAGATGGCCCGCCACTAGATGGCGGAGACGGCAAATTGTACGGACGGCAGTGGTCCGTATATATTTGCTCACCGGTGTACGCTTGGCTCACTCTCACAAAACCTAAAATGTGGAGCACAAGAAGAGAAAGTGCGTGCGCTCACGGTAAAGTAGTTCCTCAGAATGTATAGCCCTTCGTATGGTATATATAACAGCTCTAATCATACATATACAATGACCGGAGATGTCCTCTGGTTACAGGGAATACGTGTTGGTGCACATTTGACAGTTGCGAAGCCTTCGCTGGGCATGATATGTCATGAATGTACGCCTGAGTAAAAGGAATACTGTGAATTTTTGTAGCACTTGTTCTGCCTCTGCGAATTATGGACACAGAGACGTCTGGAGTATATGTCAGCAGCGTGAACCACTTGCGTGGACCTTCACCTATTGGTGAATTTGGCACTGAAATCTTGACTGAAACAGAGCGGACGTGTTTGTTGAGCCACAAATCTACCGCAATATGTTTTTTTAAGCCGGTCGGCTATTGCCTCTGAAAGCAATACAGTTGTGATCACAGCGTCAGCATTCTGCACAGATTGTTACTGTGGACCATCGGCATATAACAAACGAGTAAGGGACCATTATTCTCACTCTGCTCTTTGTTATTGCAGAAGGAGGATTTCTCCTGGTTATTACTTTTCAAGTACGCCATAGTAACAAAATGGTAATTACATTTTTTTCATAACCTCAGCTTTCAAGAATCTTTTTTTTATAATTTAGAAAACTGCTTGCGGTCACCAAATAACCTCAGTCCCGAAAAAGCGTCCACTTCGAGGCCCACGAAAATCCGTTTATTTTGCCAGCATGATTCCTAGGCTTCATGTACCTCTCCACGAAGATGGATTTCGTGGTGTAAAAGAAGAAAGAAGCATAAATAACGGCAAACTTTGGGCTCATTCATTCTGGTATAAAAAGAAACTCAAACTCCGCAGCGAGGCTTCGCTCCAATTTCGGCGAAATGGGTTTCTAAAGGTCCATAGCGAAATAGCGCGCTCTGCAGTTCGCCGTACTGACGTAGTTACAGAAACCTTCTCTAGGCGCTGATAAAAAAGAGCATATAACATGGCAAAAAGACCTTACATAATATTTTTTCATTTGTCCTTGTTAGGAATTGATCGCGGCTTTATCGTGAAATTAAACTTACATAACTCCGTCAAGCGTCGTCACGTTGGATGTTTTTGAACTTTGTTTTCTTTTGTACTTTATACTCTATACTGTCCGCTCTCGTTCATATTTTCTTGTGCTGCAAATTTTCGACGCGTGTTTACTCGGAGAAGCAATCGAATAGCCTTGTGTGAGCAGAAATATGCTTAAATAATTAGAATAGGAGGCAGTCGAATCCTAGATGAAGGAGAAAATATCAACAACCTTTAATACTAAACACACAAAGAGAACGGCAGTCTACGTTCTATATTACATTGGCTTTGTAGACTAATGCATTCACTGAAAGACCGGACGTAAGGACAACAGCAACAATAAGGGGGTCAAATCAGGAAGCTATACGCATATCGCTTTTCATCATCATCAGCCTGTCTACGCCCACTGCAGGGCAAAGGCCTCTCCATCTTCGCCTATGAACCCGGTCCTGTGCCTTCTGCTGCCACGTTATACCTACAAACTTCTTAATCTCATCTACCCCACATAATTTTCTGTCTCCCCCTCACGCGTTTGCCATCTCTTGGAATCCTGTCAGGTTACCCTTAATGACCACCGGTTATCCTGCCGACCGTGCTACGTGCCCGGCCCATATCCATTTCTTCTTCTTGATTTCAACTATGATGTCCTTAACCCCCGTTTGTTCCCTGACCCACTCTGCTCTCTTCCTGTCTCTTAAGGTTACACCTATCATTTTCCTTGTCATCGCTCGCTGCGTCGTCCTCAATTTAAGTTGAACCCTCCTTGTAAGTCTCCAGGTTTCTGCTCCGTAGGTAAGTACCGGTAAGATGCAGTTGTTATATACCATCCTCTTGAGGGATAGTGGTAGACTACAATTGATGATTTGATAATGCTTGCCAAATGAGCCCCATCCTATCCTTATTCTTCTAGTTATTTCACTCTCATGGTTCGGCTTCTCGGTTAGTACCGGTTTTAAGTAGACGTACTCCTTTACAACTTCCAGTGTCTCGCCACCTATCGCAAGCGCTGTTCTCTGCCAAGATTGTTCCACATTACTTTAGTTTTACGCATATTAATTTTCAGACCTACTCTTCTACTTTCCGTATCCAGTTCAGTAATCATGAGCTGTAATTCGTCTCCCGCATTACTCATCAATGCAATGTCATCAGCGAATCGTAGGTTACTGAGATACTCTCCATTAACTCTTATCCATAATTTTTCCTAATCTAGGACCCTGAGAACCTCCTGTAAACACGTAAACACGGGTAAAAGGCCTGGGGTACAGCCTCACTGGCGACCACAGCCAGCAATGCGCTCCCTCTCCAGAGCAGGATTGGCCACCCTGGTGTAGTGCTTGGCCACTCCCTCCCCCATGAATAAACCAATTATCGCTTTTATAAGGTCCGAATTGATTGCTGCAAACTAACTCAATATATAATGTAAAAAGTCCCCATGATTACGCTACTGCCCAAAGCAAGGTTTATGCACAGCTCGAGGCATGTTCGCCTGGTTGCCCGACAACATAAATCCCAATGAGATTGTGATTAGGTACAGTTAATGCGGATACTGTACACTCCTAAAATTATGGAAGCTCATAATAAGGATGCCTCTTGTATAACCATTGAGCGTAGCTTTATCCTTTTTGAGCACTATCGTAAAAAAAAAAAACGATCGCGTGCTGGTTGACACCAACTGGCAAAAATGTCTCTTAACACTCGCCGTCGTGGCTACGAGAGGCAACGTCTAACGTTCCCAGGTTTATACACACAGCAGTACCCGATCAAGCGGACAGGAAAATGAGCGCTGTCGTAGCTAACTTGGTATAGCATCAGACGCGTTATTCAAAGGTTGTAAGTTTGATCCCTCCCGAGAGCAAGTAATTTTCTGTCCACTGTAATTCCTTTGCATTTTGTCATAATTACTACGCTACAGTTAAAAACTACAGATCTCCCCCAAGCCTTCACTGGCATCACTGCCTATGAGAGGGGGAGGATATATTTGCAGGCGGATCAAGCCATACTAGACAGGCCGGTGGTTGGTCCGCCCAAGCACCTCCATTTAGGAAGGTTTGTGCCCGCGCAGAATCATACTCGCTGGTGAACTGGACGCAAGAGCAGCGAGTTCGGTGATAAGGAACTGGACACGAGCCCTCAGATCGCGAGCCGACATGCCATCCGTGATTCCCGCCACTAACAATAACTTCTAGAGTTTTGTGTGCCAAGAACCACGATATGTTAATGGGACGTGCCGTAATGAAGGACTCCAGATTAATATTTACTCCTGTGAGTTCTTTAACGTGGAGTTAAATCTAAGCACACGGGTGTTGTTACATTGCGCCTCTATCGAAATTCTGTCGCCGTGGCCTCAAATCGAATCCGCGAGCCCTGGCTTAGCAGCACAACACTGCAGCCTGCTGAGCTACCACGACGTGTTTACCCGCCACGAACCACTGACCCATTGCGACTACCATCTTTGGGGTCTGTAAAGCGTGCTTTGCCTGTAATACAATAGGGCCTGTTGAAGAAGCCGACCTTTCGAACAATTGGAAAGCGGAAGCATTGTACGGGAGGAACAACTCGAGAAGCTGAAAGTATATAGCAGGCTTAATTCAACTACTCAGTTTTACTGTCTTCAGAATAAAATAATTTTCTTCAGAATAAAATGCTGTAAATAATATGGAATGCGTTCACCAAGTGACGTGCTATGCGTATGTCTATGAGTTCAATGAAAAGTTACAATGAATATAGTGCACATTCTAAGAACCCCAGGGTGGTCAAAATTTCCGGAGCTCTCCACTGCGGCGTGTCTCATAATCATATCGTGGTTTTTTGACGTTAAACCCCAAGAATTATTATTAATTATTATGAAATGTTACAATGAAGGGACATTTATTAGTTACCATTGTCTTTTTGCTGAAGCGGCATCAAGACATTTTGCATTCTCTTTCACGTGCAGGAAGCCATTCACACGAAGGCGCAGCGATGTTCAAAACAACGAATCAACAAAATAAGTGCGACGTACGCATTTACGCATACTTCTCCCGGGAGACCGTGCGAAGCGGTAAACAAAACAGCAAACGTTTACTTGAGACCATCGGCACTACCCCAGGCGCACACTAATGCGAAGGAAATCCAATTAGGTCGGAATCCCCATCGCGACAGAAAACCTCCGTGTTGCAACATAAGCGAAACAGCCGGCTGGAAAGACTTCTCAGATAATACGCTTGTTCAACTTTCGAGCGCATCGATGGTGGCTCTGTTGCAGTAAGAAGTTACGGTCGTAATCCTTTGTTAGTAACGGCGGCGTCATGGCTGCGAGACGAAATGCAGAAGAACGAAACAGCGTGAGTAGCGAAGATGCTTAACCCTAGAGGAAGAGCTGTTGAAATGCAGCGAGTCTGTGCTTCGAGCTATACGCTTGATTTAAAGACTCTATAAGGAAGAATCTGTCTTCTCGATATTTAAAATTCAAAACAGCTCGAGTTTCCGATTGTTACTTCACGTTATATGGCGTCTTACCGCATTTGATAGGGCAGCAAGAACGCAACATGTAGCGAAAGCAGTTTATTTTGCCCAGAATGCTCTTCCTTTTTATTCGACAAACACCTTTTAAAAGTAACTTTGTTGCCATCGCTTTCTCTCTCTCATTCGTCTTGCTTTTTGTATTTAATGTATGAATATGTAAATTCACCTATGATTGTTTTTAAGCACAACATGAGCAGTTAGAATGTTAGGCAGTTGAAGAAAACGAAGTTTTCTCGAGGACCTTGGTGTAACTACACAAGCCGGATACTTACGATTTCGCATCATCAGGACACCAACACGCGAGTCGTCCATCAATGGCCGACAAAGAGATTTTTTATCCTCAACATGTTCTTCAAGGAGAGGGGCGTCTGAGGCAACTCGCAATTTTTTTGGTTCAGTTGAGTATAGTGTACCTGTTTAACCACATTGGTACAAACCGTAGTTTACTACCATGGTATAAGAAAAATTATTGTTTTTCTTACAGCGTGTATACTACATAGGTGGCAAAGGACAATGAGGTAAAAGCTGCACTTATGGAGTTTACCACGCACCGCTACTCCACATATAACAAAGACTGCGTAAGCCAACGATACAATAATATTCATGTAGCACAAGTTTTAATTCGCTCAGCACTACTTACATGGCACATGCAAAACATGCACAACGTGATAGTGCAATACATAAAAAGGAAACAACAAATAAAGCTCAGTGAAGAAAACTTATGCGACATGGAACACATCATTTGGATTATACCATAGTTTAAAAGCAATTTAAATTCTCATATATGAATTGAAACTTGGTCGATGTGTTTGAAAGAGCGTGGCACATAAGTTCAAAAGCATTATTTGTACGTGGCCTCGGATGTACCAGTGGCGAGTATGCCTTGCGAAACGCGAGCATGGACTGCATAGCCAATTTTCTAACTGCATGTGTGCAAAAGTTATGGATGAATTGATATTTGGGGTTATTAAGAATGACACGACCTTTTCACGTGCATAAAGGGTAACCCGACTCTTGCTCTGATTTCCTCGACATCCGTAGAGACCTAACGACCCAAATCCTAACAATCTGTTGCTGTGTCGGTACGTTACAGTAGAGCTGTTATGCTTGAGGTTGGTCGTGTGCCGTACACAGAAAATTATCATCATTATGAAACGTAAACATAGAAAGAAGGAAAGGAAAGAAAGAGAGAAAAAGATAGAAATACTGAGAAGTCAATAGGCACAGAGAGAAAGCATAGGCGTGTATGGTATAGCATAGCAAAGGGTGGACCGGAGGTAAGTAGTGGGGCTTGCCCAATTTCTGTGGCACATACCCACCAGGCTAGCAAAATAGAGAGAAAGACAGGAAAACAAATAGAGAAAAAGATATAAAGATAGAGAACGGAATACATAGAGAGAGAAAGAGATTGAAAGAAATCGACACACAAAAACGACAGAATAAAAGAGAGCAAGCGTAGCCATGTATATGACAGTATAGCTAGGTGTGTGAAAAAGAGAGGTAAGAGCGTAAAATCCTAGCCAAGCCAGGGCCAGCTAGGGGCCCACCACCTACGCCATGACCCAGCCTTGCGTGACTCAATGGAAGCTGCGCTAATTTTTTTTGCCAGCGATAGCACTTTCATAGTTGCATGTACTCTCACAAACATTGCGTATATACTGTCAATGTACTCAAGGTATTGCGAAAACTCCCTGATCCTTAGCGACCTATGGCAGCGGCGCAAAAGCATTCAATATGCATTTGTGATTCAACCGGATAAAGAAATGCCATGGAAAAGTCGTTTGACTGCTTGTCTTCCTAAACTCTAAACTCATAAATTCCAAAACCTCAAAGATCCTTTACTATTTCCGGAATGTGATTTGCTGCAACTTATATGTCAAGATAATACTGGTCTTACACTTACTGCTGAATGTAGGAAAGTACAGACGCTGCTATCGGAAGGTATATCTTTAGGTGCAAGGTATTTTACGCATGTCCTTTGATATAATCTCTTTTCACTTCTTTATCTCTTTCCCAGTGTAGGGTAGCAAACGAGAAATAGGTCTGCTTAACCTTCTTGCCTTTCCTTGCTCACTCTTTCTTCTATATCTTTATGACTGTCGTGTTGAGAGTTGTCGTGTAACGATACGGTATTTCGTACAACATTTCACTTGCTTGATAGCACGCCACTGTACGACACCCGCGTTTGCCACGGTCGAAATTCATGGCTTCATTTTAGCACTTTTATTTGCCGTTTATTTTGTGGCGTATCGGCTGCACGAAATAGGAAGTGCGGCATTTCACATCTCAAGGCATCTCCTTTTCCTGGTTGCTGGCGTTACTACCGAAGAACGGAGACCAACCTTTTCTTTTCCCGTCAGGTAGTTCTCAGAAGCCTAGTCACGCAACCGGAATACAAGGGAAAGGGCGGTTGGGGAAGCCGCGACGAAGAATCTCACTACAGCTTTCTCCGATATCTCCAAGACGCTACGGAGAAAGCGAAAGCGAGGCGGAGGGAGACGGCAGCTACAAATCCCGGCTTCGCGTGGATCGCGTCTCCATCTGCTGTCGTCTCCGCAGCGACCGCAATATGCGTGTCTTCCGGGAGGGAGATCTAAAAGGCTTAGGAATTGCAGCCTCTCTAAAGGAATTGTTCGTTTTCTCTTTTGTATTCTTTTATACATCAAATTAAATATAGCGATAGGGAGAATGCGAGAAAATTGAAAAACTTGGTTGTAGGGCTGATTACTTGTGTCAGTTGAAATAACATTGATGAGCTACACAACGTAATAACGTGCCAGTTACAGTCTCCACACTAGAAACTGTTGAAGGTCAATTAGCGCACCTTCCAATTTTTCACGTTTTTAGGCAGCATATAAGAAACATTATTTGCTAGTTGCTTAAACAAAATTAAACAAAATTACGCGAAATCCCACCAGCAATCGTTGCAGTTGGGGCCTGATCCTGGAGACCTTGGCCTTTCACGTTTCTGATCGATCAACATTAGCCGAGCAAATATACGACCGATTTAGTATACTGGGCTCTCAAGGTGCCTCTGAGAGCCCTTCTTAGCATATAGTGGTCAAAGGTCACTTGAATAAATTACACCGTTGGTCATTCCGCTAAGGAGCTTCACGCTTTTCGGCGCGTGTTCGTGACCTTCGACACACTCGGCTTAGCTGTATGTTCGCCGCGCACTGACTAATGCTCTGCTTGCACGCAACGTCCCGTGGGCAGTGCGACATAGACTGCCGAATGGCGACACTAATGCTCAAGACGCGGAAAAGGCTCAGAAGGTTTCGTTACTGGTCTCACCACAATGTAAATTTCGCCGAAACCTTGGTTGGAAATGTTAAAATGATATAATAATACCTGGGGTTTAACGTCCCAAAACCACGATATGATTATAGGAAGACGCCGTAGTGGAGGGCACGGTGTTAGAAGTACAGGTGGAACGACGCAGCACCGCCGCCATGCACTCGCTATGTCGAACTTCGGTTCCTCCGCGCCGTCACGCCGCTAGATGGCAGGAGCAGTCACGGGGCTCACAGCGACGCGCGCCGGCCTGTGTGCCGCCTTAGGCAAAGCCACGGTGACAAAGCAGTTTTCGCCACAGTGAAAAAGCAGTTTTGCCATGGTGACAAAACAATTTTCGCCACGGTGACAAAGCAGTTGTCGCCACCGGTCGCCACGTTGCTTTCTTGTTTAATTCTTTTTATGCGATGGCAGGTCATGCTATTCGAGTGAGAAAGCCGCGAAATGGGCAAAAAGTGTTTTGTGCCGCGTTGCAACTCTGGATACAAGACATGCACTGAAAAAGTGTCGATTTTCGCTGCACCCCGAGATGCGGAACGCCTGAAGGTTTGGCGCCATGCGATTCCGCGCAAGGACCGCGTGCTGCAGTCGACTGATTACGTGTGCGAGAAGCACTTCGAGCCGAGGTACATAACGAAGACGTGGGAAGCAGTGTACAAAGGGCACGTTCTTGTGAGCACACCACGAAGGGCAGCTCTGGCTAATGACGCCGTGCCGACCAAGTTTCCCGACTGCCCTGCTCACTTGACAAAGACAGAGAAAAAAAGAAAGGCGCCTGCGGACCGTTCGCATTCTCCTGCCACCAAACGGCGCAGTGTGAGACTAGAAAATGCAACGAGCTTCGAAGAACTTCCGCCAACGGAGGCCTCGCAGGCGTGCGACGTGATGAGCGAGTTGAATCAAAGAAGCTGCGTGGGATCTGATGCCACAGTATTCGACACAACGTCAGTCACGGTGTCACCCACAAGTCTCATCGAGGAAGTTTTTGAGATTGCCAGTAGTGTGACCCTCCCGACGACGGCGTGGGCTTGCCACAAGGTTGACGTTGACGGATTGAGAACCATCACGTTTTGTGAAGTTTTCATGATTAGTGAAGCAGCTACCCAACCAGATGGCCCCGCAACTTGCGCGAACTACAGCTACTATGGTGCTGCTCCCAGCCGCGTCATCATGAAAAGAATTGTGAGTCTTGACGAACAACTGAACGTAACTGTAGCTCTGTTGCGCAAGCGTACACCCCTCGAATACGTCCAACTCCCTTGCAATGTCAGTAGCAGCCAAGGTATTGAAGTGCTTGTCAGGCGAGTGAGCGAAATTCGCTTGTGTGTCGGCGGGCCAAGTGCAGACGCATACCAAAATGTGCAGCCAACAAGTGGTTTTATTGATGTCACAGGCCGATGGCGTCATAAACAGTGCACAATAATTCTCAATGAAGCAGAAAGTGCATGTGCTTATTGCAAGCGCCTTCCAACGACACTTCGCGTGCTTCAAAAACGCATGCAGCGTAAGGTCGCAGAGAAAAAGGTCCCTCGGTACTTCCGCATGGCGACTGCTCGAAGGAGCAATGTTGTTGCTTTTAGAAAGGCCCAGTACGCTCTGAAGAGATCAGTTGTTCGTCTGACGAAAACAGTTCAGTCGCTGAGCTCCCAATTGAAAACTGCACGGGAAAAGTTATCAGTTATATCTGATGAAGCACTGTGTGATAAGCTGCGTGAGTTGGACATTCCCGAAGCACAAGCAACAGCTATTAAAGAGTGCATAGCAGCTGCTAAGTGCACCGATAAGAGGAACAGGCGCTATACTGAGCAATGGCTCCTACTCTGCCTCCTACTGCACATCCGCAGCCCGTCCGGATACTCTTTTTTGAGGAACAACAACATCCTGCCGCTGCCGTGTGTCTCAACCATAAGAAAGTATCTCTTGATGGTTCGTGTGAAGTGCGGATTCGACTCCCGGTTTTTCGCCACCTTCAAGAAAAAGTTAGCAACCAAGGACACTTTCCAGAAGCATGGTATTCTTATCTTCGACGAGATCCATGTCCGCAAGGAGATGAGAGTGAATGCGACAAATATGTCTTACACAGGCCATTCAGACTTTGAGAGTGAAGTGGAAGCGTCACAGCAAGTGGCAGATCATGGACTTGTTTTTACATTTCGCGCCTTTGGAGAAAATTATTCCCAGCCTGTTGCGGTCTTCGCAAGTCATGGTCCTACAAAAGGCACCGTGTTGGCTCAGCTCATCGTGGAAGCTATTCTTCTGCTTGAGGATGCTGGTGCATATGTAGATGCAATCGTTTGTGATGGTGCTGCAACAAACCGGTCAATGTGGAAGCAGTTTAGTGTGACCGGAGCGCTTCATGGTACACAGAATAGCTTCACGAGTCCTGCATGCGAGGATCGACGAGTTTTTGTTTTCTCTGATGCACCACACCTTATCAAGTGTGTGCGTAACCGTCTCTTGAAGGAAAAAGTTTTTTCTGTGAATGGCACCCGCGTGTTTTGGTCGCATTATGACAAGCTTTATGTGGTAGACACTAAGAATGAGGGCAGCCTCAGAGTTTGTCCGAAGCTTTTCTTTTAACCCAACAAATACGGAAAAAATGCCAGTGAAACTTGCAGCACAACTGTTCAGTGTAAGTGTTGCGAAAGGTTTAGAGTCCTATTTTAACAAAGGTACTCCAGGCCTTGAAAATGTCAAAGGCACAGTCGACTTCACGGTGCGAATTAACGACATTTTTGATGCCATGAATCGCAGACACCCTAAGGAAGGTCTAAGATTAGGCGGGAAGGATTTTGAAGTGCTCGAGTCCTCTTTACAGTGGCTTAATGATTGGGAGGAAGAAGTCAAGGCAGGACGAATTGACCCTGAAAACTTTTTGTTACAAACCACAGCTGAGGGCTTGCGAGTGACTATTCTGTCGACAATTCAGCTGTCAAACTACTTGTTAAAGGAATGTGACTTCAAATATGTGTTAACTGCAAAGTTTAACCAAGACGTTTTGGAAAAGTTTTTTGGTGTCATACGCCAAGCCGGGTGCCAAAATGAACATCCCTGCTTGCCGACATTTTTGCAATTATACAGCATGTTATCGATCTACAGTCTGGTAAAGCCACCCAAGTATGGTAATTGCCAGTTGTTGCCTAGTGAAGAGCCGCGACTCCTTAGCTTGTCTGATTTGACATCAGCTTTTAAGGAGGATGTTCCCGGCCAATCACGGCTGGATGAGCTGAGGAGTAGGCTGGACGGATTGGTGCAAGATGGGATTGAGTGTGAAGATGTATTTAAGTCAGTGCCTGCATCAGACAGCATTACGGACTGCATAATTTACTATGTATGTGGGTGCCTGTGCAGGAAACTCTTAAAAAATACGAATTGTTCAATTTGCAAGGGAGGATTGACTGCGACAGGTGATCCGCCCAACGCTGAATCAGCTCTCGTTGTTTTGAAATCAAGAGGAGGACTAATGCACCCAAATGCTGCCATATTTAATCTTCTGAAAGAGACTGAACTAATATTTCAAAAGCACGCTGGCGAGAAGCAAGCGTATGACTTGACAATTGACTTTGTGTTAGACAACTACAACCTCTCATTTCCCTGTCAAGAACACAAAGTAGACATGATGGCACAAGTGCTTCACTACTATGTAGGAGTGCGGATGCGGCAATGTTGCAAACAACTGAAAAAAATGAAAGCAACAAATCTCAAAACTTGCGCAAGCTCTCGAAACTAGTTCAGTAAGTTGCTGCCTGAAAGTCGAAGTGCGTAGTTTTAGTTTTTCACCAGTTTTCTATGCTGATTTGATTCTGAGTTGAAATGCCGTCTTATTCTGTCGGTGGCGAAGCACTGAATAAAGCAATATGTTTATGAATGAGTGTATATTTATATCACTGTAATAAAGGGGTCGTTTTGAGTTCATCCACGCTTTAGCAACTTTACTGACGCCGTGAGTTGGCCCGCTTTTTTCAACCATACCTACATGCGTGTTCAGTCTTTTTCTCTCCGTGCGAAAGCTACGCTTGTTAACAATGAGAATATCTGGGGTTTTACGTGCTGAAACCACGTTATGATTATGAGGCACGCCGTAGCAGAGCTCCACAAGTTTCGGCAATGTGGTGTTATTTAACATGCACTGACATCGTGGAGTACACGGGTCTCTAGCATGTCGCCTCCATCAAAATGCGACCGCCGCAGCTGGGGTCGAACTAGAGAACTTCGGTCAGCAGCCGAGTACCGTAACCGGTGTGCCACCGCGGTTGACTGGCTACGCTCGTAAACACTCCGCACACCGCGATCGACGTGTTCCTTGAAAGACGAAGTAGTGATACTGTCTTCGGGTGACTACGCGATACATAAACAGTGAAAAATATCTCTCAGTTGGCAAGAGAGAACAATCGGAAACACATATCCACCACTCTTACTTAAGGTCTCCCCTTCTCGCAGTGCCAAACCAGGATGCTTTTTCATGTCCTTCTTCGGTGCCTCCAACTTAGCTGCTGGCATTCGCTAAAATTCAGTATTTTATGCGCCACCAGCTAAAAAGTCGTATTCGTCACACATTTTTTTATCCGCGATCAACGACCGCATATTACTTGGAATGTTCGCGACAACAAAGACAGTATGCATTTTCTGTTGCAATACTACGGCTAATACGTAATTTTTTCTAACTATATAAACTATACTTCTATAAATAGAACTACTTTATTTCATATTTCAGCGTGACGTCACTGTCATATGTATAAATGCACGATTTCACATGTCTGAATGATGAAAGCATCCTCCTATTGCGAACCTTCGAGGTGTCAAATTCAATCGTTATTCAACAGATAACGGCTGTATCATCAAAATTTCGATTTATTCGCAGCTTTTATTTATTTATTTATTTATTTTTGCGCTCGTTATAGCGCGAACGCACAGTTTTTTATTCATTTCGCGGAGCGTTCGCGCCTCCGAAGCGACCATGCCTGATACCTCTCTTGAGGATGGATGGATGGATGCTATCGGCGTCCCCTTTAAAACGGGGCGGTGACATGTCTGCCACCAGGCTCGAAGAAAAAAAAAAGCCTTCCTTGTTTCATGTTGGCCTAATACCTTATCTACATTGATTAAATCTATGTTATTATACCAAAACAATATAAATTCACGGTCCATCTCTCTGCCTCTTAAGGCAGAATGACCTTATTTTTCCCCCATTATTTATTTTTGTTCTTTATCTCTACTTTTCTGCCACCAATACTCTAACCGTCTCTTACTTATTTCTATCGCGGACGTGTTCAGCTTTCCATTGTTGTCCCTAAAACCCAAGGCTTCATGTAGACTCGTGCCCACACGTATACCTGGGTGAATATCGCCACATTCAATCAGTATATGTTCCATCGTTTCCTTAGTTCCCCCGCAGCATGTACATTGTTCTTCTTCGTTACTGAATCTCGCTTTATAACTACGCGTTCTAAGGCAGCCCGACCTTGCTTCAAACAGTAAAGCGCTTCCCCTTGAATTATCATAAAACCTTTCCCTCCTTATTTCTTTTTTTCCCTTTCGGTAGTTACTCAGAGCCGGCTTCTTTTCCATCGCTGCCATCCAATAAGTCCTCTCCGCCTCTCTGACCTTCCGCTTAATGCTCCTTGTTGCCATATCGCCCGCACTGCTAGCCGTATATATAATGGTGAGCCACCAGTAGTGCAGCGCCATCTAGGGCCCTGTGCACAAAACGCCACAAACCGCGGACAGAAGTTCGCCGCTTCCGGATGCGCCGTCGGTCCACCTATAATACTTCTAACACCGTGGTGGAGGGCTCCTGAAACTTCGACCACCTGGGGTTCTTTAACGTGCATAGTAAATCTATGTACACGGGCCTCTATATATATAGCATTTTGGCCTACATCGAAAATGCAGCCGCTGCGGCCGGGATTCGATTCCGCGACCTTCGGGCCAGCAGTCGAGCGCCATAACCACTAGACCACCGAGACGGGGCTCCTAAACAACCTCTGAGGTTGCGGGTTCGATGCTGGCTGCGGCGGTCGCATCTAAAGAAAGGCGAAATACTAGAAGCCCGTGTAGTGTGCGATGTCAGCGCACGTTAACAGAACACCACCTTAACAGGAAAAAGCGTTTCCAGTGCCTCCCAGTGCCTTTCAGCGCACTGGGCGGCACAAGAAACGCTGTACAGTGTGTCGTGGTGTACTACAGCGCGCTGGGAGGCACTGGGGCAGATTGCACAGCGTGGTCAGTGCCGCCCGGTGCACTGAAAGAAACTGGGAATACTGTATAGTGTGGCCCAGTGTCTTACAATGCACTGGGACGGCACTGGTCAGGCTGTACAGTGCCTGCCGCGCACTGGAACAATGGCAGCTCATTAGAAAAAACGAGATGCGCTGGGTGGACTTCGTATAAGATTTGATATTGTTCGCGGGGATGTCGAAAGAAAAAACATGGCTGATCCCTCCGTCATAGGAATCGGTATAACACGAAAGTGAAACTTGTCTTCACAGAAGTAGTGCTCATTGTGTAGCGATATATGAGAGCTTGTACAATGTCTATTCGTGTTTGGCAGCTATAGCACTGTTTGCCGTGGATGCACCCATGTTGACAGTATGTCTCTATCGCGACGACTAACGCCCATGATCATGATTAAACCGTTGTGGTAGCTGACGGTGTGAACATATATTTAGACACAGCGAATCGTGAATCCCGCGTAAGGATTATATCAACAAGCTCGTAATCAACACTGGTACCCGGTATATGCGCTTCTTCAAAGCGTCGTCAATTAAGGAGAGAAACGGGACGGTGTGCGCTTTCTAGTAATGGGTAGCCAACGCCTGTGCTCATGCATACACTAACACACACTGCGCTTCAGCAACACGGAAAGTAGAGGTTCGTAGCCTGAGCCGCAAACGCGTGCGTCCCGCTGGTTTCTGTCTCGCAGGCGCTGCTCTCGCTCCACCAAGGCACGACATTCGCCCGTCGAAATCCCGTCCTTTCTGCAACGCGTATTGCAGCAGTTTTGTTAGTCGGTGTTCTCGCAATTGAAGCAGTAGGCGGCGGAGAAATCCCGTTGGTGCACGTGGAAGCTGCATTACCCCGATGAGCCGACGCACGCTAACACGAAGCCAAAGGCAAAGAACGTAACTGCGTCAAGGGTGCCTCGGCGACGCCATCGCGGCCAGTCTACCTCTCTGGTATCGAGACGCTTTAACCATGACCTCTGATATCGCGTGCAATCTCGGAGTAAGCGCTAGTAAGTGTCGATCGTGAAGCATTACTTCTTTTCACATCTCACAGACGGCGGCACCGCCCCGCTCCGCCCGTCGCGAAAGAGAATGTGTGAAAGATATAAGGCGCGTTCGCGCCGTGTCTAGCACCTCCTGAGTTAGCTTAGTCGGTAGCACGTCGGGCGCTTGCCGTCGCGGCCGCCACGTCGTGGGTTCGATTCCCAGCGCGGTATCTTTTTCTTGGTTTTTTCTTTCTCACCTGTTGGCGTCCATTTTATCAACGTCATATCCGTGACGGATGTACTTGGTGGACCCCGGCATAAAACACTTTCGTGTTAAAAATTATCGAATATTTTCATAGCATTCTATTCTGTGTCCTCCACATATCTAGCTTTAAATTTAGTCAGGCGACGCACGTAATTATACGCTAAATACGTTCATCTGTCGAGTGCGCGCGCGTGCGCTTTCTCTGAGGTGTGTGATCGAATGTCGTGAATGTAGTTCATATAACTGCATCGAAAGAACTTATCATTCGCAAGTCAATACGACAACAGTATTTGCCTGATAATCAACATCAACCGACTCTAGCAGTCAGTCCTTCTAGATGGGCTCGTAGCGCTGAAAGCCGCACGTCATCGGCAGCAGTTTGCCGCTTTAACGCTCAATCTCGGCGTTTTTAGCTTCTGATTTGTATAGACGAAGATGCAAATATGACCTCGCTTGAGTCAGTTACGATCGAAAGTACATTTCAACGGTTATTAGATTCTTCGTAAGTGAATACCCACGACCATCACAGCGATCGTGGCGCACAGAGTACAAGTCTATAAGCCTAATGGTCGGTTCGGCTAGAGTGAACTACTACGACTGTATAGTACGCGGTACACAAACAAGGAGAGAAAATATGTCCAAACGGGTGACGAAAACTAAAGTGTTCAGTGTGCAGTTCAAATGTACGATGTTTTCTACACAAGTATGACTAATCGCTTAGCGAGTCAGCGCGATTGCCGCCACACATCTGCGCTTACGCTATGTGTTCCGTCAAAACGTGCCAGATAGACGTTCTGATCCTAGGCAACACATAACAAACAAATTAACTATCTTCTGTTAGGCTGTCGCGAGCACGAAGGGACTGAAAAATGCGTTTCTAAACGACAAAATAAAATTACCGGCTACCAGAATTAGTTATAACATGGAGAAAAAAGAAATCAGCTTTCGTCTTCCAAGTGTGGTGTAGCGGTAACGTTGCAGATTCAGAATGTGTGGTGCGTCGAGGTGGTGCGTTCGGATCTGTTTTTTTTTCTCGAATATCGTTTTTTGCCGCGGTGCGCGTTTAAGCCCCAATTACGATCTGGGCATCCCCACAATTTTTAAAAGCGATTTAAAATCCTAATTTCGGCCCGCAACAGGTGTCTCAGTGTGCAGCGTGCCAGCGTCCCAGTACCCGGCGCCACACTCGTCCAATAACCATGCATGGCACTGGGTTAACGCCACTAGGTTTTCCAATAGAGCAGATGGGGAAAAATTTCCGGAACCCTTCACTACGGCGTCCCTCATAATGATATCGTGGTTTTCGCACGTTAAACCCTACGTATTAGTATTAAACAACCTCTGAAAATACACAGAACGAGCACGTTATTTTGTTCTGGTGTTTCCCGTCTTTGCGGCACAATTCGTGACGTCATGAGGCAAGAAGCTCTCGATTGGCACGTATACGAGGACTTTCAGTCGCGAATGGTCTTCCACCCTGCTTTGCCACGCCGTCACAGACCTGTTCTGCCTTATCTTTCGTGACTATGATGCGCGATCAACTGATTTCACTTTGTTTCAGACGTTTGCGACTGTGCAAGAGGAGATAACAGCGTGTAGCCGAAAAACACGAACTCCTGATAGGCTCAACCCTTAGTTTTGACATTGTCCTCAAGTTTTATTAATAAATAATTGGCAAGAAGGAGTTAAAGCGTTGCAGGGCCCCTTTAAATGGAACACATAATGAATTCACCTTCACAAAAAATATTAAAAATGGCCACACTGTAGGAGTCGCTATTTGTGGAACAGATGGGTCTGCGCTTCAGTACAAGCAGTACGTTCCAAGAAAGCTGCTTGCAGGAACAAGGGCAACATGGGGCGGAAAATAGAAAGAGCTTCCGCTGAATGGCGCATAGAGAGAATACAATGAAACTTTAGAGAAGAGGCATGCACCGAGAACAAAAATGTAAATGGTCCGAAGTAGATAACAAAATAAAAGAGCCAAACCTAAAAGATGTCCCGGGAACATCTACGGAGACCATGTTCCGTACAAAAGGGGAGAGTACCAGACAGCTTAAGAAAACAATGTTACAGCCCCCACAGCAACAGTTTATGGAAGGTGAGCAGGGAGAATGTTCCCATCATCTTGGAAAGAAAGAAGGAAGGAAGGAAGGAAGGAAACAGAAAAAGGAGAATGAAATTACCACTACTACTATAGGAGTCGCGTTCCTGCGTTTTGTTATCTTTTCTTGAGCATCGCTGGGGACACGTTATTGAATAAAAGCCTTCCTATCCTGTCGTAACTAGGTGAGTTAGAGTACCAGCGCACTATTGTGCCCCTAGGGACGCCATAGCTCATGTAAGAAGGAAAAGCTCCACGGTGTGCTCGCCTCTTCGTGGCTTCACACTTTGTCTAGTCAGGGAAGGCACCATGACGCTTCTATTCTTAGCTTTTAAGAGCATGACTCTATATCGAAAGTGAAGTGTGCTGTTGTACCACTTTACTTATGGAAATTATTTCACTATTTCTTCAAAAAACCATAATGAAGTGTATACACCAGAGCACGCCTGTCTCGCACCCAGGCTGCTGGCGAGCCGAGCGGATACTCTCGCACCCAGACGCCGGGCTGACCGGGCTGCCGAGGCGCGCGCGGGCTGCACCAAGTAAACAGGGCAAGCTGCAGTTCTGAGGCTTTAAAGTGCGAGAAAGTACCCGTTCACCGCCGTTTCAGCGTATAAGAGCTCGTCTGGGCACTACTGCGTCGTCTTTGGATGCCAAAACAAGCTGCGCAACAAGAGGATATTAGCGTTGTCTGCGACGATTACGACGCGCCACGGAAATAGTGCCGGTGCGGTGTTTTCAGCTTCGCCGCGAGTGGATAACTGTGATTCAAGGAAAAAAAAAACTAGGAGCCGAGTGAAAATGCGCGAGTAAGTACACTAATAGCGTGTATTCTGCAGTGTGATGCCCACCTATTTCATTTTGCGAACCTAATTTGCGTGACACGCAGCTGGGTTGAAGGCAGGCGCGAGCTTTGTGTGGGGGTGCACTTCATACCTTTGAGCGTTTCCTTTGACGAAAATCTAGTGCAAGGTAGTGCTTTCAAGCACAAGCAATCAGCATGCTTTGCCACTTTCAACGTAGTCTTAAGCTTTAGTGCTTTTGATGGCAACCACGCCTTCGAGATTTCGTCTTCAAAAGGTAGTAAATGGCACGGTGCTCCTCAACAGCTGGCCAGAATTTCGTGCTTTCATTTCAGTGTTTGATGTCCCCAAATTTATTTGGACACGAGGCATCCAGCTGCACATAATACATGTATTGGCACGTAAGTAAACAGTACTCGCGCCAGTGTCCTTTACGTCGCAGGCGTCGCTAACCGGCTTAACTAAGAGTAGCACTGTTTCGCTTGTAAAGCACCATCGTTACAAGAATAAAATAGCGCAGGTAGCTTCCAAAAGCGATTGCTGAACGATACTTCAGGTTATACTCTCTGATAGCACGCTTTTGTGAGCAAGACGCATTATTGTAAGAGCGCCCGTGAAACAAAAATTACGTTCCGCGAAACTACCCGTAAAGCGTACTCTAATTATTACGCGATGCATGATGAAATGATCAGCTTTCACAAAACTTTGTGCACAACTTGAATATAGGGCAACAAAACATCGTTTCACTCTTTCGCGAGCTGCACTGCAATTACGATTCACGCGTACTACAACGAGAACGTTTTTTTTATAATGTAACAGCGTACGTATCTGACGAGGTTGCTTCCGCAGCCCACTCAGCACGTACTGTATACATTGCGGACTTGCATGAGGAAAGTGTTCTTGATGTTCCAATAAAATCAGCGAAAATGTCCAGGCTAGAAAAGACTCGAAACACGCTCTCCAACGGGCTGAGTTTAGGAAGTTTCACGTTTGCTCTGTGTAGCGTCTGCTGGCGTGGCAGCCCGCGGATGCTGTTTCGTCGCGTGTGCGATAGATGGCGCGACGCGCGATGCAAATATGGCGATGCGCATGGAATTCGCTGTGTTCTGGTCTATAGCGCAGAAAGGAAACTACGCAAAGAGACTTTCAATGTGCTCATTGCGTGAAAATGAAAATACGCCATTTGTTTCTTATACATTATATTGTCGTACTTATCGCTATTTTTCATACTCTGTATTTCGCGGACTTTTCACACTGCGTCATTTAAAACAAGGGGCGTAGCCAGGGGGAGGGAGGGGGAGCTGCGGGGTTCAAAGCCCTCCCGAAATTTTTTCAGTTTTGCTTGCGTATATTACACGCACACATACAAACGCACGCACGAACATACACGAAGTATGGTTGAACCCCCCCCCCCCCCCCCCACCCGAGAAAAACATCTGGCTACGCCCCTGCTTAGAACCGCAGGGCTCTCGGGCGTTCTAGCGGAAGAATTGAACGAGCATCTCTTCCCGGCCAATAGCCATGTTCCGCGAGCTTCGCAGCTCAACTAACTCCATTTGCCATCTACAAAGCGCACGGGAGAGGAGCTGCCTCTACACTGATAGGACTGGCGCTACTGTAGTTATTTTTAGGGAATTTACGGCGCCCCAGTAGTGCGCGCCGTCGTACGGTCGCCGATGACGTCATCACTAAGGTATGCGGCGAGGGCATCCACCGATACCATATATGGAAATAAAGCGCTGCATGAAGGAAGGCCTGTCTGCGGCGGCTAATGTGGAACGCGCCCACGCGCTGCCTTCCGCGGTCTCCCCGTTAGTGAGGCAGTCGCGCCTCAACTTATCGGAAAATCGAAACATCCAAACAGCTGCGCGCAGAATTCGCATTAGGCAGTATCGTAATCGTCGGTGAATGTTTTCCTGAAGGGCCTGCGGCGACAAGGAGGAGCGCGCAACGAATTTTCATTGCCGCTCTGCTAGACACTGGGCAGTTTAACACGTGGTGACTGACCCCTACAATTTACGAGATGCTCAGGCGGAACAATTCTTCATAAGTGTAGGTCCAGCTTCAGCGTAACTTGTGGGGCTCAACAGATGACAATTTAAAAGATGGAGAAGTTTTTACAGGAATGTCATGCTCCTACATTTACGCTGAGGTTGTACCTAATGTCAATCAGGTATATGACGCGGATCAGCAAGCAGAACCAGAACAGCCCTGGAGGCTTTCAAGTTTAGGATTCTGGGCTAGATGTAATACGGGTGGCTCCATGGACTGTGTGCCCTGCAGTTAGCGTTTTGTTCCTTTTTTTTGGTCAGGTGGCACTTACTTCCGTATTCAGAAACGCTCATTGACTTGAACTTGACTTGCCACCGCCTTCAACGCGTTTCGAACGCGCTGCTTTTAGGCGGTGCCAAGCAAGGAAGTTTAACCCCCTTGGTGCCAAGGCAGCACAAACGCGTTTCAAACGCGCTCCCTTGAGGCGGTGGCAAGTCAAGTTCAAGTCAAGGAGCGTTTTTGAATACGGGGGTAAGAAGGACAGCAGCGTGCCCAGAGAGGCTTTGCTTTCCCTTCGGTCTCTATACGCTGCCGGCTACTGGCACTGCGCTTCCTGTCGCGCCTTGTACAAGGGGAAGAATCGCCCGCGCGTACTCTTGCGTATTACTTTCTGGGCCCTCACCTCCGACATTTGATGCCTAATACGCATCTTAACAAGGGCCCTTAGTCAATAACACTCCCTACGTTTTATGCAACAGCTGTTGCAGTTTTTCGCCATGTCCAGTTGACCTGTCCTGGAGTAGATGTGCAAAACAATCCTATTGTTAACACAACAGCTGCTTTGTTGCTCCCGTCAGTTCCACCGGCTCGCCGTGCTCGCTCTAGTCCTGTGTCTTGGAGCGCGGTAACGGGATCTTTTGTGCCTGGTCATCTTCGGAACTTCATGTGGCGCCTGGGGTGGGGTGTGCTCCCCACTCTCGACAGCCTCGAGCGGTAGAGAATGGTCCAGTCAGCAACATGCCCGAACTGCTCCCTTCAGGAAACAAATCAGCATGTTCTGAAGCAATGTGTTATTGCTCGTATTTTCTGGAGGGCCGTGCATGCTGGATTTCGCGGGCTCGGAGTAAATCGCTTCTTTTCTGGGCTTTGTTCTCGAGGCCGCTTGACCTGCCTTCTCGTCGTTGCCGGTACTTTCTGTCTTTGGCGCAACCGCTGCGAGGCGGATGCAGCAGGCCGTCGCCGTCGCACTCTCTTCCCGATCGTAGAGCTTCTCGGAGCTTCTGTCTGTTCTGCCGGAGGACCTCTTCTTTCTCGGTGAGGGAGGAATTCCTCCGGCAGTGGCCTTGCCCTTTTGTGTTGGTCTGTGACAGACGCGTGAAGCTTGTCTTTCGACCTGCCTGGTTTTGGTAGGCTGATGTCTCGTTTGGTGTCGGCAGAAACACCATGTAAATACGCAAAATGTACGTACATACTCATGTTTTATCTGTGCTTCTTGTTTGCCATGTAATGTACATATGTATATCCATCTTTGTGACAAATTTGTGTGTGTGTGTGTGTGTGTGTGTGTGTGTGTGTGTGTGTGTGTGTGTGTGTGTGTGTGTGTGTGTGTGTGTGTGTGTGTGTGTAACGTCGATTATACGTGTTGCCTCCGTCATTTCGTGCTTTGTTTCCATGTAACTGAAGTTTGTTTTGTCATTCTCGTAACTTATATCTAGCAAGCAAATGTTACGTTGAACTGTTAATTATTGATGTTAACCTTCTGTGGTATAACACAGTTATAGTAAAATATCGTCCTTATGCGCAATCTCAATATCGGATACTGCAAGAACGTCTGTTCACTTATAGTAGAATATAAGAAAAATTCTTGTAGATCCCACGCATTGTGGGAATGGGTGTTATGAGAAACACTCAGCGGGGAGCTGCTCATGTCGTATTGAGAAAAGCGTTACGATGCGATTGAAGTCTTTGTGTACATGAAGCAGTTGTGTGCATAATGTGGGCTTGCTATTCAGGTCGACTAAACTCTGACATCAGGGTGGGTGGGTCCGGCGTAGTGCCGGCACTCACGTTCCAGGGCAGCCGTAAGTTTTTTCGAAGACAAATGCACGCTGTGCGGTGCGCTGATGTGCATATCATAAGCAGCGTTCCTTGGCATATTCTGGCGGGGTGGAGTAATGCTATAGAGTACTAATAATCAGGAATGTGCGAATATTCAAAACTGCGAATATTCGACTAGAATATTGCGATATTTTATCGGATTCGGAACGCACGTTTACTATTCGAAATATTAGGACACCACAAAACTTCGTAACACGTATTGAAATAAGCACGAAGAATTACATACCTGTGCTACAAATGTCGCCAAATGTGATAAGTACACCAATAAGTTTCAGTTGCCAGTTTTCCCTTCACCCTTTAATGCGCTTTTGCAAATGTTTTGCCATTATTGAAGTGTAGGGTCCAGAGCATTGGGCGTGAGGCCCACCATTGGAAACGCCAACGCCACCGTCGGCGTGACGTGCTTGGCAGGATAACATGGTCTCAGGGGCCGCGTCGGTTGCTTGTGGAGCGCTGCCGCGTGCTTTGAAAACGACTCAAGTACCACCTGCGCTGCGGCCTGTTCAAATGCGGAGGTTTTCTCGAATTTTGAACACAACTGAACCTATTGTAATAGGTGTGGTTGCCTGCGAAGGCGACGAATGCATGCTGCTCTAATGCTCGTTGCCGCAGTGTCGCACTTACGCAACGGAGCCCGGTGTCAGCCTGCAATGGTATCCGCGGGATAGGAAACTGCGTGAAGCGTGGGTTGTGAAGCTAAGAGCCTGCTACGAGCCATTGGCTATGAGTCGTGTATGCAGGAAGCACTTCTTCGACGAGGACTCGCTACTGTGTCGGGGCTGCGATGTTCGGTGAGTAGCAGAAAACGTGCACTGAGACGATCGTTCGCGCGCTTCCCGCCGGCTAATGGTGCTTATCTCCCGAAGGATAGAAAGGGCACTACCTTTTACCAGGTGCGATACCGTCTCTGAACTTTCCCGCGCGACCTCTTGATCGTCGGCCCCGTGCTCAGCGTCCACAAAATCGGCTGCATATACTTAAGCCATTGCTCAGATACGCTGGATTAAAAAAAACATGGCTGATCCCACCGTCATGGGAATCGGACTAACACGAAAGTGAAACGTATCTACACAGAAGTAGTGCTTATTCTGTAATGATATATGAAAGTTTTTACAATGTCTGTTCGTGTTTGGCAGCTATAGAACCGATTGGCGTGGATGCACCCATGTTAACACCTAGTTCGTAAAGGCTCTTAGCTTGAGCCTCAAACGCGTGCGTCCGGCTGGCCTCTGTCTCGCTCCACCAAGGCACGACATTCGCCCGTCGAAATCGTGTCCTTTTTGCAAGGCGTATTGCAGCAGTTTTGCTAGTCGGTGCTCTCGCAATCGAAGTAGTCGGCGGTGGAGAAATCGGCGACGCCAGCGCGGTCAGTGTCCCTCGCTGGTATCGAGACGCTTTAACCATGACCTCCGATATCGCACGCAATCTTGGAGTAAGCGCCAGTAAGTGTCGATCGTCGCATTGTTTCGTTTCACCTCTCACAGACGGCGGCATCACCCCCGCTCAACCCGCCTATCTACACCGCCAACAGAGAGCACCTTGCGAGAGAGAATGTGTGAAAGATATAAGGCGCGTTCGTAAGGTGTCCAGCATCTGCCAAGCTAGCTTAGTTAGTATAGCATCGGGCGCTTACCGTCGCGGCCGCAGCGTCGTGGGTTCGATTCCCAGAGGCGGATCTTTTCCTTCGTTTTTTTCTGTCTCACCCGCTGGCGTCCATTTTATGAACGTCACATCCGGTAACGGAAGTACTTGGTGGACCCCGGCATAAAACACTTTCGTGTTAAAAAAAAAAACTCACAGGGTCCCTTATGCATTCCCCTAAGATGACTGGAATGCGAAAGCCATCTTCTTCTTCTGCTTGTCAGTCGATGTGTTGATTCTCTCTCGCCGCCCTCCAAAAGCTTTCTGCACCTAACGCGGTTTTTCACTGCCTCCGTGATTGGTGGGCCGATCACGGAGGTAGTGCAAAGTGACCATGTCGTGAGTACGTCATCATGTGAGGTCACGTTATGTGACATCTTGGTGTCATAATGACGTCAAAAACTTTGGTGGTCTATGACGTCATATGGGGACGTCGTCACGTGTTGATGATTTTTTGCATCACACGTGTTGACACCGGCGGCGCTGGACGCCGACGGTCAATGTTCCCGTGTGTCGAGGTATCTAAGGCTTTCTCCTTCATAGGTTACGCGACGTTTGCTGGTGGGCGTATATAGCGAGCGAGTCAAATGCTGCGGCTGATATGTGCTGCATTTATGTTGGCAATGACGTTCTTTCATTCAAGCTTGCGTTCTCCTGACGCAAACACTACGTGCTAAAGAGCCCAAATTTATTTATGCCACTCTAATACTCAAGTTGGGCCTCTCCGACCCCATGTATTTTCTTGGAGCATGATTTATTTATGTGGGAAAGATGTCACGATGTTTGCGTTAGGCATGACACTGCTGCCAAAATTGCTGGGCAACTCGCCAAATAATGCTGCGCATTAAAATTTTGCGTTTTATTCTTACGCATTGTTGTTACTCTGTTTTTCAGCTGCATGTTGCTGCAATAACTGCTGTTTCTTTCACCACTATTTCAAGTTCATGTGGGTCCTTGTTCTTTGCCGACATTTGCAGAACAAGTCCGGCGAACGTTACTGTATTTTCTTTCTTTTACTTGGCGTTGCACGCAACTACATTCTTGGCCTCGTAAGCCGCTTCTCCTTCCACGAGCAATCTCGAAGTGGAGAAGCTTTGGTGTATGAATCTGTTGATGGCACAGAACGGTAAGTTCAGTGGAATGCAAAGAGCACGGTAATAAAGGAGAATATTTAAAAAGGCGTCGCATATGCTCACGCTTTGTGTGAGCACCAAACTAAACGAATGCACTGAAATAAGAAACACAAGCCGCGATGATTGCACGCTGAGGAGACCGATCGATATGCAGTGCGAGGCAACTTGTCAAATGACACTGACACGTACAAGAATTTAGACCAAAAAAAAAACATTTCAATCGTCGGGACTGCACAACGAAATTGTTTTATAACTGTTCTAAAAGCGTCTGTGCAACAACAGTTGTTTGTGTACTTACAAATTCTCACATTTTGCGGCCTGAAGTTCACAGCACGGTGCCAAAACGCGCTCGTAGCGAAATCGAACTCATGAGTACAGACATACATGCAGACGCTCATACCTGCAAAAGCAACGTCGGTCGCCGCGAACCCGCGCGATCGCTGGCTTGAGGCTTCTTTCTGTTATGCTCGATTTGTTATACAGGCAGTCTACTACAAGAAGATATTTCACACAATTTGCACTCAGCGACCAACTACCTTTCACGCAAGAAGCCGGACCGCAGTCTTCATCGTGGGGACGGGAAGTGGACGCTCCGCTTTCTGCTCAGAGACAGCGACTGTATAATATCTTGTGCTTTCTGTTCACCGAAAATTATTATTTTGACAGTAAAGAACATATTTCGTTTCGAAAGTAGTTATTGAAATGTGCCGGAGGGCTTCCGCGAGGTGTTTTTGTAGAGCGCCGACAGCAAAATCTATGAGGAGCGCGCCGGCGTTATCCTGCCTAGCACGCAATCGAGGTGCGTCCGATAGAGGGCGACTCCGCAACTCCGCGCCCCCAATAGCAATGTGTATGAAGCCGAGCAATAGAGTGCCAGAAATATACTGAACACAACCACCGCATCAAGTAGGAGCCCTTGCAAAACTAAGGCGAAAAGTCTAAAAGTCAGAAAACCTGGTTTAACCTTCGCTGAAGCACATCCAATGAGCGTCATGCAGGACCGATGTCACTGCGTCTCCTGAGATAGCATGCGTAGAGGTTTAAACTATGACAAGCTAAATCGATTGAGAATAAAAACAGAGCTATATGTACTCAGAAGAAAAAATAATAGGTTGTTTCTCTCCTTCGAGTCGTCTTACACGAACGCATAAGGGACCTCGTGAGTAGTTTCTTACTATCCATGACGCGCGGTTTGTTGTTATGGTCGGTAAGTAAAGGCGTGCGAGACGTCGGGCCACCGAGGACGACGACGTTTGCTCTCAGCGCGATCGACACATTTAAATGTTTATCGTTGTTTATTATAATAGCAAATGTATGGACACTCCAGGCGCACTTCGCCGTCGGCGTAAGGTGCCGTATAGAGTCGAAATGGACATCACCCCACACGTCATATGCTCTATGGGCGAGTGAAAGCCTGTCAGGGCAGCCAATTATCGCGGCTAAAGTGGAGAGGAAACGCGCCGGCCGTCTTTCGACGCACGAAAGGTCCATGGAAGAACGGGGGTTCTGGAGCGGAGTTTGCGTCGCTCCGGCAGACTCTCGGTACATTGATCAACGAGCGCGGTCGCCCGCGGTCAGGCACGCCGTATCTTAACAGGTGTCAGAAAACGACTCATCGCTTTGTGCGTGAGTTTTCTGGTCGCTTAGATTGCGTTCAAACGATAGGCAGCACGATGGTCACTTCTTCCGACGCAGCGGCCGTGTTCCCTTACGCGAGTGCTTTGTTGAGTCACGGCCGCTAAATGAAAAAGACCTCTTTTTATTTAGCGGCGGTGGTTGAGTGATGCCAGATCGGACGCAATGGAATTAGCTGCTAGCCTTACTTTGTATAATATTCGAGATCATGGCTGTCGCATTCATCGCTTCGCTCTGCGGAGAAACTGTGACCTTATTTAAGTGCGAAGCATTTTGTGGCGAAGCAAAGGTCATTTGCCTGTATCGCTAGGCGGTCGTGTTTCCACAGACTGCAGTTCGAAGCTCCGTTGTCGAATCACCGCTCTTTGGCAGCGTTCGTGCAGCCATTGATTTGCCAGCGCCTATGGCGTCTGTAACGCAGATTGTCCACGATGGGTGGACTTCATTTTTGGTTCGTTTTGAAAAGTCACATGGTCCTTATGCAGTCGCCTAAGACGACACGAAGGCGAAAACCATTTTTGTTCTTATTTCCTCAGCCTATTATAATGATCCACCATGTGTAGTCATGATGACATCACAGCGTGGCCTCTTCGTGTGTCATTTCTGATCAAATTACGTTTCGTATCATTCGTGTTGACGCCGACGCCGATTGTCACTTGTGGCGTTTGATCTAAGCCTTTCGCCTTAAATCTTTTCACGCAATGTGGCGCGCCAAACTTCAAGATAAGGGCAACTTAAAGACGGAGAAGTACGAGACGTAACGAACACTTAAAAAGAAACTCTGAGATAAAAAAAGATACATGATCAGGAATTCTTAGACGTTGGATTAAAGTGCACATCGTATCGAGAGCCATACCTTCAAGGTTTTTATGGGTTTCACGGATTGCGGTATAGTTGGCCATTTCACAATATAAATATTCGACGGTAGAATAGAAGCTAAGAAAATGACTACCCATTTTCTGGTTGTTACGGCGTTCTTCAGCTGTGTATAAACTTATTTTAATGTCAGTAGAAAGCCACGTTGGGAAGGAGATCAGTGTAAAAATGCATTAACGAAGAATTAGTCATTTTACCGCTTCGGAGTTAGTAATCGATGTTTATTCCAATATTTTAGGCACGTCTAAAGAAGACCTCGCGTTTAACGTTATTTCGACAGATTTTTTGTCCGATGCACAATTTACGCGTGCGATAAGCAGGTATATATTGAGCAATAAACCAACAAAAATAACTCAAGCAAGGTCCTAAAGCATGCAGTATTGCCTACATAAACTGCAAAAGCATATTTTTATGTTATTCTTGTATCTGTAAAAAACAAAACCATTACAATACACACATGAAAAAAAGAACAGCAACGCACTGAATTTCTCCTAAATATAAGGGCGATCGTTCTGTATGCCTGAACTTTTTACGGTGGGCATACTTGAGAATATCTCGTAAACGATCAGCAAGAAGTTATGACCGGTGGACTGAGAATCTACTTTTACGGTATGGTAGAATTTGTAGGCGCTTTCGTATGCGCTTGAAATTTGTCATGGTTGTTGCAACGCAAGTACGAACCAATAAAATCATTTGGCGAGATAAGGCCGTGCTATTAGGCTTACTATAATTTTGTTGGTTTAATATAGCCCCGGAGCGACGCGACTTGCACGAAACAGACATTTTGATGTCTGATGCTATCTTAACATACTCGGTAAATGCGGGCTTAAGTAATTCTTATGATCAAGCTTAGGCAGACGCTGGAATGGCGCAAGTTGGATTTCTTCTTGGTTTCCTTCATTTCTTTCCTTGAGTAATAAGACACGTTTGCTAACAAAGCATGCGAAAAATGTGAAGCCGCAAGAATATAAAACTGTTTTATCAAGTATTTATCGTACTGAAGGTGATTTTGTTCTGGTTAAAGAGTAAGAATGGATGCTGTAGTCGTGCGCTGTACGTTGTTGCGTGCGAATGGTTACTTAGGTCAAATACTTTGTAGAGTGCTGTATTTTTCGTGTTTTTTTGTGATCGTAAGCTGGTCTTTGTGCTTCCACAACGTGCACAGTGTTTCTCTTACATGTTGTGGCTACGGTGGTAAGACATAGACTACCTTAGTGGGATGGTCTAAGGAACTGCTCGAAAGGTAACCCTGTGCTGAAGTTCGTGCATGTGTCATCCAAGTTTGTGAGGTCTACTCGTCTACATAAAAGGTATTGAGAGCACTGTGTGGTAAACTGGACAGCATAGGTGGTTTCTTTCATTTATATTCGTCTTTATTTTTGCTTCTTTCACCTGGCCCCTTCCCCTCGTACAGCGCAGACGACATCAACTGACTGTTGTTAACGTCGTTGTTACTTATTCTTGCTCTTGATTCCAAACAACATGATACTTTGGATCGCGTTAAACAACTTCGGAATGAATGCCGTGTTACACTCACCGACCAAGGTCACTATCCAAAGTTGCCTATGTGGAGAAAAGAGCTTACCTGCAAAAAATAAAAAAGCAAGCGATTCATTATACCACAATTGTAAGCGAAAACATGCAACGCATGAACGACTCGCTTGAATAGGGCAGAAAATAACAACCGCAATTGTTTTCGCCGATATTTTTACCGTGATCGAAGACCTTTAGGGCCATGCACTTAAGTAAAGCACTGGTGTTCAGATTATAGCGTCATATTGAAGACAACACTTATTACAAGGATATAATATAAGGCACCGCATTAGGGTGTGCTACCTTCAGTTCTGGATTCTTGGACCGTGTATATAGGCTATTTCTCGTGAAACAAAACATGGAATAAAAAGGTACCCACGCACAGCCATCTGAAATTTAAACATGCCGTATTTGTTATGCGGTTTCCCAAATAACCAAGGGCACCCAGCATTCTTGTGAGACTGCTGTTTCTTAGTGTTGCACAGTTGCGAATATTTAGACGCCATATCAGCCATTGTATAATTGGCATTTTGCTCAGAGAACAACCGCAACAGGAAAAAGAAAACACAATGCATACTATATTCTAACAATACACGATAGGGCCCGTTTCATTTCCTCTATGATTTAATGGCAAATCATAGTGGCAGCCGGATTCGCGTACAAACTATTCAGCGACGGTAAGTCCAATCTATAATTAGATGAATTAAAAGAACGGGTTAACTGAATGGACGAAGAAGACACGGCGAAATGACCAGATGTTAGCCTACCCCAATCACAGACAAGTCTCAGTCAACGCCTAAATTGCTGACTCTGTTGCAGAACCAGCTGAGCGTAGCGTGAAGGTGAGTATTGTTGACGGAGCACACGTGCAGGACACACGTACTGCGCGTGCTTCACGCCTCTCACTATCTCTTCCAAGTGTTACACAAGCTTGCACGATGGCGGTGGCGCTGCAAAATGCGAAAGACATAAATGTTTGTTTGTAATGTGTGAAGACGACCATGCACACAATCAAAGAGTAACATAGTTTATGAGACGCCGTTGTTCTACACCTACGATCTGTTCTTGCTTGCGGTCGGCACGAAGCGGAAGGTATTTATGTATGAGATGCTTTAATTTGGTTCCCCAAAGCAATAAAATAATTCTACGAGCCTTATTTGATGCTCGTACAGTTTTCTCACGATGAGCTACGTCAAAATTATAGGTACTCCAAACCGTGACCTTCACAAAGTTGATTTCCAAGCTCATCCTTCCGCACAAACGAAACTCTGCTTGTTCGTATAGCTGTCGGGAGCAAAGTGAAAAATAAACGAGGTAGTACATCTAACATCAGTGAGCATCGTCTATCAAACACCACAGCGGCGTTGACGTCAAACTTTATATTGGCTTTTTTCCTAATTGGCCGAGTTTTCTTTCACTGTTATTCAGGACAATGTGGTGTCCCAGAAGCGTGATTGGCAGTACAACTCAATATGCTCTTTTCTTCTAGTGAGTGACCATTCAACGGGCTTCCTGGATAGTTGATAGCCCACGTATTTGTATTTTCTTCAATTAACCTTCATCGCTCTTTACCTTTCTTCGCCTTCGCGCTCCGTGGTATAATTGTGCAAGGCGCGTCCGTGCCCTCAGACGTACGCGCAGCCATAGACTCAGCTGCTGTTGTGGCCATAAAAAAAAACGACATTAAACGTAAACTTATTCAGAACGCCTAAAGTCCTGAAACCATGAAGGCAGACGTACAAAAAATCGTGGCTGTAGTGGTATCAATGGCCATTCTATGTCCCACAGTAAACCGTAAATGGCATTTAAGAGCCAGCGACGTGACTGTAAGGCCACAGTTAAAAAAGGGCCGTTCTCATTCCTGAGCAGCGCCACATGTCTAAATCAGTCAGCTTAAAAAGAGCAGTGTCTGTCAACCTCCATCGATGCGCGCACCACACATTTCGTTTTGGAACTTTGTAGAATAACCATCCAGCGCTGAAGTGGAAGAAAAAGCGTTGGAATATGATTTTTGGTAGCAACGGGCGCGCGTTCATTATACCCGGACTTATGCTTTGGTTTGGTGTAATGAATAATTCCTAAAAGTTCGCAGCACCAATCGCCCCTTTGTGTCAGACCAACTCATTTACATAACTCATTCTGCACAGCCTCTTTCCTACTGAGGAGAGATTAAATGATTCACCCACACATTAGCATCAGCACTCAAACATTTATCACCGGTACTTTGAAAGAAAGAAATCAGCAGGCCTATCACAGCGCACTAAGCGTATGTAGATAAAATATAATCACTGTAGCAGCACTATGGTGTACAAGCATGGTCGCTGGTACACCGACTTAAGGAAACGCATTTTTCTCGAAATATGCATTCAGAAATACTAATTCAAGAGACATATAACGTGATAACATAAATAATTATTATATGACATACTACACTATTGGTTTTTGCGAAAATACAGAATAATATTTCTAGCTTACGAATACGTATTTTACTTCATATCAAAGGGACACTCAAGTGAAACGCAACATGAGTTGTGACTGATAAATTGTTCTTTCAGATCTCTATCACCATCGTAAGTTCCCCGTCATAGGTTCGTTACTAGGAGAGAAAATGAAGATAAACGTTTCTTATCGAATTCCAGGAGAAACTTCAGCAAGTCAACGTCGATTTGACTTCCCAGATTCAGGGCTTTTTGCATTACCACTATATAGGCTCAATATTATATTCCGAAATCTGCCAGGTATTCAGCTCACTTAGTACACAATATGCGATTCCTTTTTACTGACAACGATTTAGATAGGCGCGAGTAGACGCCGTGAAAATCTGTGGGGTAACGGTGGGTTGCTGCTTGCAGTTCAAGCGGTCTCGCCACCATTAATTATCGTTTTTGCGTTTTCTCACTTGAAAACTGTCTTTTTGCTGCAAAAACGGCACTTTTGGCGTTCTGAAAGCGTAATTTACTAATAACACAACTTTTTCCTTAACTCATGTGATGGTATGATAGCCACAGCTGTCAAGAGTAGGCCAACCAAGACAGTCGTGGATAACGACAAACAGGGCCATGGTAGATCAGATTGAGTTCGCTTGTCTGTCGGGCAGACCAAAAATGATTGCTCTGTGCGGAGCAAATAATTTTTGTAAGCATTTTCATAGATTCTTTAACTAACAAAATTCAAAAATCTATTTAATACATCCGATGATGCCTGTTCACCTTGCATTTCCAGCACCGTGATTTCCAGGCAACGCGAAATGAGAGACCGCTAAGAAGAATTTCTTTACTCTTTGAATCACGCTGCATAGCAAAAATAACCAAACAAGGTTATGACATGAGAGATGATCTTGCTCTGAATAAGAGGGAGTCATTTGCATATAGAGTGTTCTCTGACCCTTTACTCATGGAGAGATGAGTAGGACATGGGTCAGCGGAAACGAATGGAGTCCCTTGCATAGCGTCCATTAGAAAGCACGGCGGCGTTATCTAAGCGGAAAAATGGCCCTCGGCTAGAATACAAATGACCCTCGTTACGATGTTCAGTTTGGTTAGCAACAATATACATCAAGTATTCTGGCCTAAATGAGAGTAAAATTAAGAATCAAGAAAGCCGCATCATCGTCTTCCTAAGGTCAGTGCAATGTAATGAATATATTTGCACTCATTTTAACGGAACCGCATTATTTTGTATTCGAAACTTGAGGCTCGCAGCGTTTGCTTTTTGGCGAAAACAAATTCCCCATGCCACGCTACAATGGGGGCATCCTATTAAAACTTGCAAGGTGTTAAACTCTATGATGTAGTGTAATGGCAAAGTAAATCCAAACTACTAAAGCTATTGATGCTTTAACATTCCCTTGCTTAGGCGTATGAGGGCCACTTTTTACAGCCATATGCGAACATTGCGAAAGGGAGGTACGTTAAAAAGGTAGTGGGAGAGGGCCGCGTGGTAATGTGATAAAGACCGCTGTGCAACCGAAGCTGACTAGCGCGGGAACAGGTTAGCTGGGCTTCGACGTGTTAGCCTCGAAAGCTGCTCTTGTCTGGCCACCTCGTGCTTGCAGCATAGATTGCAGCATAGAAAATGCTACGCGCGAAAAGGCAAGAACTGCAAAGGTGTTCAATACAACGCAAACTACAGACGCCAGCTGCCGCTATCGAAAGTAATTAGGGCTAGAAGTGCAACAGCAGCAAACGGCTTGCTCACTCCTTCTGCCTCTTCTTTCGAATAAATGGTCAACGAAGGGTGTGGACATAAGCGTGCGCACAAGGGGGAGGGGGGGGGTCAAGAGGGGCATCCGCCCCCCTCCCCCAAATCGAGAACCCCGCGCACGCATATGACTGTGGATACTTAGAAGTGACATGTGAACGTAGTTAACTGGAACAAGGCAGCGAGACATGTGTGAACTGTCCTCACATAATGAAGCACAAATACTGACTTTGTTTTCCCTAAATATTCCCTTTAATTAATTAGAATCCGTAGAAGGCTGGCACAAAAACTTCAGATGCTAACGATCGACACACTCTCTGTTTTCAACGTGTGCACAGACGCCTTGCGTAAGGGATCAAGCACCCTATGAGGTTGGTTTGCTAACAAATTCGGTAATCTTAAATAGTATATTCGAGCACTGATATTTTGCAGGTGTAAGCATACAGTGAAATTACAGCTCCAATATGTTTCCGTTTGAAATAACATCATTCCTATACGAATAAACTCCGAACGACTGAGCTTGTAGGTTTGCATTGCTGTCAGATGTCTCACTCGTCGTCATGGTAATGAATGATCGTAGCACTTCTGTGACAATTATTGATACATGAGTTGTGCCACTTGCGAACCGTTTTATGGCGTATGGTGGACGAAAGTAGATGACTTCGTGCCTTTGCTGTTTGATTTAACGGAGGCTTGTAGATTGCATTACGATTGGCACGGGCGATGTCTTTGCAGCAAAGACTGCGTGTAAATGAACTCTAGAATGTAAGCAAACCGTTCTTCAGAATGAAAAAAACAGTAGGTCATTCCACTCCTAAATTTTTTCGCTCCGTAATATTCTACCAATTCAGTGTTTTCAATGCAATTATGTCAGCACGATTTGTTTTTGTTCGAATACATTTGAGATAGTCTTCAGCAGGGTTGGGACGTTTGGCGTGGAATGACCCAGTAGTCAGTTTTCTGAACATGGAGAGAATAGACGGGTGCGTTGTTCTTGCGTTGTTCTGCGAGCCTATTACAAGATTACTAGCCCCTCCACGGTGGTCTAGTGGTTATGGCTCTCGACTGCTGAGCCGGATGTCGTGGGATCGAATCCCGACCATGGCGGCTGCATTTTCCGTGGAGACGAAAAAGTTTGAGGCGCGTGTACTTAGATTTAGGAGCAGCTTAAAGAACCCCAGGTGGTCGAAATTTCCGAGCCCTCCACTACGGTGTCCCGCATGATCATATCATGGTTTTGGGATGTTAAATCCCAGATAATATTATTACTAGTATTACTATTGCTTTGCGTGGCCAGTTAGTACCACGGCGCATATAAATATAGATACATTTACCCACATTATAGTTCCTCTAGCACCTCGTCTCTTCTGATTGCAACGTGCCTTATGTCTGCAGTAATTTTTGTTTTTGTTTTTCTTTTCACGTAAACTTATAGAAGACTTTCGTACCTTCAGGTATCACCGCTACTGATCGCTGCAAAGCAAACGAGAACATAACAAGACGATGAAAAAAAGATAATTATGCAAGAGTTCAGATATCTTTCCCGCTTTGATATTGGGACATGAATACGATTCTTCGAGTAGACAACGCCATCACTGTAAAGAAAGCATTGTTCCTATGAACGCAACTTTGTCTTTGTACGCTCAAGTGCAGCCCTGCCCTCGCTTCTGATACGCACGCGTAGGTGCAACCACTCTCAATTCGCATACACCGAAATTGGTTGCTCAGCCCGAAAGCCGAGATGTGATAAAGTTGCCAATGAGCCATACTTCCAAGCTCAGAGCTATCGACAGTCTCGTAATTTGAGTCTTTCAGAAAATTTCTTGGCATTCTGGTCGACAAACCAAACAAAACTAACGCTAAAACTTGGCATATTCGAGAAGCAAGCAAGCAATACTACGCAACAGTGGAAATCGTATATGTTTCTCAGGTAGCGGAACGCTGTTTATTTCCCTCTCGCTCATATGGTTAACCATGCGGCTGTCGCAGAGAGCCAACCGCAGTCACGTTCTTTTGAATATCCCTGTGAGACATATAAAATCTTGCAGGTAGATCGGCGAGGAAAAAAGGCAAGAAAAATCGTGATGAAGCATTTATGCACTTTCTGTTCATTTCAGCTAACATTCAAACATACGCGCTACTGAAAAATAATATATCGAATTTTTCTACAATCACGACCACATGGCCTTCATTAAGGTACCATGACATAGTCACGAAAGAACGTTAACGCGAGGTAGTGGCACAAAGCAATGAAAAAGGGCGTTGGGGGGGGAAACGTTTACTGAAGATGACGTCGTATAAACTGGTCCAATCCCAAATGCACATAACGTGTCTTGCTTGCTTGACCTGTGGTTGTTACTCGTGACAAGTTCGATGCAATACACTACTTTTAGGCATACTCAAACGAGTAGCATAAACTGAATTGCTCCTTCTTTTCACGAATATTCCGGCTTTCGATAAAGGTATGTTGCTTAGATCGCATATTCAAAGCTTAAATACAAGTGAAATGGCAAACACCTTCTCTCAATTCAAGCGTACATGTCCTTCCCACTCTGACGCTTATCTTGAAAGAAGAAACTTAAGGAGCCTTAATCGTTTCAAAATACAATCTCGCTGCATTTCAAATTGCCACAAGATGGAGTTGTAAAAGCAATTTTCCTGCAAAACGAGCGCATAAGTGTGTAGTTGAGAGGTGCCGAAGCATGTAACCATGTGCAGCTTGCCGAAATTCTAAATGTGGGAACAGTCGGGTCATACACAGTCGCAAAATATAATCGTTTATATGAAACGAGACGGCGGCGTTGTGATTGAAACATTCTGTGATATCTACGTATAGCGCCGACTCGCGATCAATATCTCCTTTTTCAGATATTCCCCACCTGCCCAGCGCTGGAAACGCACTTCGAAAACTGAAATTGTAGGTCTCCACCATATGATGCACTTTACAATTTCTGACGTTAATATATCCGCCCAAGGAAATACCTCGAATCGTACGGAAACAAACTTAATCACTCATATGGAAAGTATTTAGCTGCAATGCAAATAATTTACTTGTAAGCAGTTTTCGACTACATTTAGGAATTACCTCGTGATTTTCGACCAAAGTGCGGCAAAATGAGCGCAGGAATCTGCTCAAAACGCGTTATAACGTAAGCCTCCTGGATGGTCTGAGTCTTTCTCTTAACGGCATGCTTCACGTAAAAGGATATTTATTCTAATTGTGATTAGGAGCATTTCTCGTTCTAGAAGCTGGAGAGGACATCATCGGTTTAACCTTTATGTTTTACGGCATCGCCCTGCGCGCATCCGCTTGAGCTGCAGATATCAACATTTCGCGAATATTGTTCTTCCCTTAAAATGTTTGTTTCTGTATCAGTCATTAGAAAGTGTGCATTTAATCATGTTTTACTTCTTAACAGTTGAATAAGATGCAAATTCTATTATAGAAACGTTCGTGCCCTGTGCAAGGAAAAACACTTTGCTAATTTATTTGGGGAAAGTCGTCGGAACGTCCCATTTCATTTGCACCAGCGTTTGCTTAAATTGCACTGTGTTTCATTGCGTTCAGGTAACACCAATTAAGTCGAAATCGATAATTATGTCGATAACTGAAGCATCAATGACAAATTAAGTTAAACATGGCCTCATCTATGCCGATAAGAGTGAATAAGATCCTGTAGACACTTGCATGGCCGTACCTCTTGTTATGGTCCTGACGTAAATGTCTAGAAAAGACTATAAAAGTCTATAAAGGTACAAACTTTACCAAAGTAACCATGCCGGAATTTATACTGCAGCAGGATTCTGTTCGATATACATTGATCTGGAAATTCATATGTCTATGTTTTCACGAATGTATGTAACTGCCACATTGTAAAGAACCATTTAATGCAACTTGCTGTCATGCGCTAGTTCGTTCTAGCATTGCAACTTCTGCGTCGTGCACTGGTGAAACTATGCTGTCTCACAGAGTTCTAAATTTGACACTGCGCTCTTACTTTTTGTCTACAACTGACACGAAACGAGCTCACTGCATTCTCTGCGAATAGACTGGCGATATCTTCAGTTCTTCTTGCAACAACCACTTCTGATTTGACATAAATTGTATAACTAGGTTAATTGAACTGCACCTCCTACCATTTAGTGTATATTTTACTGTCAATGTATGCTGCTTATTTCGACAGAATTCTTAAATATACTAGCGTTCTAAGCAATGTACGTTCCATATTTGTTGCCGGTGATTAACCACAAAGCCACGAACAAATCCTGGCAGTTGACTGCAAACAAGAAGGAAGAGGAAGAAATAGAAGGAATGACAGGGAGGCTAGCAGATTCTCTGAACTGCTTACTACCCTGTGCTGGGGAAGATGACTAAACGATGACACGTAATAATAATAATAATAATAATAATAATAATAATAATAATAATAATAATAATAATAATAATAATAATAATAATAATAATAATAATAATAATAATAATAACAACAACTGTTGGGGTTTAAAGGGGCCATGAAGCACCCCTTGGCTTGTTGAAAAAACACATCCTGCGGAAAGCTGACACGGCTATGAACTGCTCAGCCAAATATTGCAGTCGTGCGCGCCGCGTAAAGGCTACAAGCGGAACGCGAAGTTGCTGTTTTCTCAGGCGCCCTCTTTTCAAACAGAGGCCGGTTCTCACTCTCGTCGGTGGGCGGGGCGTCTGCCGATTGACGTCGCGATCTGCATCGCCGCGTCGCAAAAGACATAGCATCCGCATTGGCCGATAGCCGACGTAAATCGAGAGCGGCGTTCGGATCAGATGCGCTTCATTGCCACGGCGTGCCGCCACTTGCCGGCGCCGCACTCCTCAGTACACGGTAGCCGCGCTCGCGCACGCGAATCACAGCGGGAGAGCGACCGCGTTTCATGACGCGCGCTGACGTAACTTCTTTCCCCCGTGCCATCCCTCCCCGTGTAGCTTCCAGTGCGCTCGTCGGCACGAGAAAAGAGAGAAAGCGCTGAGAGCGTACGCCCAAACCCCCTAACTCGGCTCATTCTTGACGGATTCGAGAAATTTTGCGGCAATCGATTCGGGAGGCAGTGAACTCCGATACGGAGGTCATTAGATCATTACTTGGAAAAGTGATTCACGACCCCTTTAATGTCCCGAAACCACGATATGATTATGAGAGACGCCGTAGTTGAGGGCTCCGGTTATTTAGGCCACCTAGGGTTCTTTAACATGCACCTAAATCTAATGACCTAAGTGCACGGGCCTCAAGCATTTCCGCCTCTATCGAAAATGCGGCCGCCGCTGCAACATGAACAAAAGTGATGTTATAACAAAAGGAATGAAGAGTAAACCGCTTGTTAATGACGGGTTATTGTACAGTGCTACCTCGCGTACATGTTCATCTTTTTGTCTGTGACCGTTTTTTGTTAGATTATCACCGTTATCACGATAATTTTATCCGCCAGCCCACTTGCTGCATACAACATGTTTGTCACGTTGTCGTGGATCCTGCAGCAAAAAAAAGTAGTAGTTGTTTGTTCACTCGCATATTTTCAAATATTTGCGAGTTCTCGCCTTTGCTGTGGAATGTGCGAAGCGCTAGAAGAAGCGAAGCGCTTCTTCTAGCGCTTCGCTGTTGGCTGTTAAAACTAGAAGACAATAGGCGCATTCATGAGACATATTGCATTTCCCAAGCCAAACAGGAAGGCTGGCATCAAGAAAAAAAATATATCGCTTTGAGCGCTTGCGAACACTTTTATAAATCTGATATTTCACAAGAGAAGCAAATTCGTGCCGCTAGAATTATATAAATGTTTTCAGGAAGATGTCGGTGCCTGTTAGATGTACCTGGCTTTTTCTGATGATTGGCATATGTGCTAAAATGTTTCAAATATAGGTTTTAGAAAAGGCTGTGGTAACACATTTGAAAAGGTCACAAAAACAGAGCTCGAAAAAAATGTTCCCACCTAGTTCACAAAAATTTAAACAGGTTGAAGGATAAATGATATTCATATTTTGTGTGCCACGCAGACGCACCACAAAAAATAATAAAGAAAACATTCGCACATTTTGCATAATATGATTTTCCGCAAAAAGGATGTTGTCATCGCAGTTACGGTGGTCAGATTAGGTAATATTTATATATTCTTGATTCTTAAAATTCTGCGCTAACGATAGAATTTTACTTAAGGCCATGTAGCGAAAATTTTATCTACAGTAATGTTGTTCTGATATTGACAGCCAGTTAATTTTTCCTCATAGGAAATCAATGAAAACAAAAACTTACGCAGAACGCATTTGAAACAACCTCGTATTTCCATGATGGGGAATCTATCCCGAAGTCTACCCAGTAAAGTTACGCGGCATCTTCATACGTTCATATATCACATTTTTCAACCCACCTCATGCAATCCCTGCGGAACATGCCTTCATTTATTCTTATCCTCGTATCTGGATGTAACATACACGAGTTTATAGAAATACAGTAAGAAAAACAGGGCTCATTTTAATGTAACGGCACGGACAAGTCGCTTCGGCAAGTCTTTGGCAAGGCACGTCGCTGCTTCGAAGTTCAGAAGTCCTAAAGTTTGTCCTAATATTTTTTCGGATTGCGTGCACGATTTGAGTTTGTGCCTGTCTTGCTTTTCTCAGCCGAGATTCACTGTTGAAGCGTCCGAGATTCATCTAAGCTCATCTTGTACGTATCCTTCTGAGCCCCGATTTAGAGTTCGCAAATGATGATTTGTGAAAAAGCGCGTTCGCTAAAAATGGAGTAAATGAGCCAATAAAACGGTTTATTCAGAGGGTACTAAACAGAAGACAACGTTATCAGAGGCCTGTATATAAGGCCCTTGAGATGTGATTTTTAAATCTTTTCAATTTCATATAATTTTTTTGAACAAACCCTTATTTCAGTCTATTCAATATTTAATTATACAGTGAAAACTATTTTTACGTATACTTCCGTGTCATTACGTTTGTGACACGGAGATTTGTACGTAGGGTTTATTGCAGAACATTTTTATATCAACGATGAAGCCATAGGTCTTAATGGCAAATTTGAATTTTTGCAGATTCTGGGCACTGCGTATGGCTTGGCAGGATACATCAGTTCAAGAATTTTGAAAAACCTGATCGTCTGATTGGGTGTGGAATGTTTAGGGGAAATTATAGAGATGTGCAAATAGTGCGTTCCATGGATATTCCAGCGATTTCTAGGCGTCGTCTGTGAAATCATTAGTCTTGATTAACTAATCACAAGGCAACTTCCCTTGTGCTCTGTACTCTAACCTGGTAATCAGATTATCCTCTAACGATATATCGGTCACGCAAGGTCAACCCTTCATAAAAACGCATTAGAGAGTTTGAGAATCGGGGATCCAAGGCATTAGGTCTCCAACCTGCGTTGGGTGGGCTACTCTTACGTTCGGTGGAGCAGCAGAGTTTGAGAATTGGGTCAAACGGCGTTGGGTCAAATGCACAGGGCGCCATAGGAGGCAAAATTAAAATTATGCGAGACGCGGGCCATACTTCGTCGTGGCCCTCGCTGCGTCTGCGTCGTCGCTCTTGCGACCCAAGGACGCCGTGGGCCACGCGAGAATTTTCGATTTTTGGGTCTTTGGTCAACGCGAGCGCAAGAGTCGAACAGTGACTTGGCTTCTGCGCATGAGCCCTGGCGGCTTTTGGATTTCTTGGGTCTCGAAGCTCCTTGAAGCCCCAGTTGTCAAACTCTCTATAACTCCGGGACGCTTTCAGCGGCTGGCTCTGTAAAAACTATATTATCAATTATCACCGTGTCAGCGATTTCTCAGACCCGCAAAAACTGCTTATAACACGTGATAACAGCCTTGGAATATCAAGAGTTTCTGAAAAAAAATTACACCATCTCCCGCTAAACGGCACAGTGAGGTGATGCGAAGCCGGAGCACTAGCACGATCGCGTTCTGTTGGCGTTCGTTGGGCATTTCACCGACCTGGCGTCGTGGAACGCGAAGAGAAACACTACGCGTGTCGTGCCTTCCCTCTGCCTGGCCGTTAATTCCAACAGGGTGAGCGGGGAACGCGGTCGACAGGCGCGCGAGAGGGCGGCAGCGTAGGAGAGGAGAGAGAGGGGGAGGGGACGCGCATGCGCTGGCGCTCTCATGGCGCTGCGCAGGAGAGAATTTCGGCATGTCGAGCCCACATTTCAGAGGAGTCAACCGAAGCAAGCTGTGGACTGCACGCGCGCAGCACTCTACCACTTGAAGGAGAGGGGACTAGAGGAGGAGAGTAGCGCATGCGCCACGAGAGCAGAAGCGAGAACGCTGGAGAAGTGCAAGCAGGTGCTGGGAGAGAAGTGGAGAGAGTAACGCGCAGCTGTTGGAGAGAGGGAAGGAGGGGAGTTGCGCATGCGTAATGTGAGTGCGGAAGCCCAGGCCGACGCCGCGGGACATACCCGCGAGCAAGAGATGCTTCGCATCTAAAAATCCCGGATGATTCATCGAACTGTGAGAATGGAATGTTATGCGAAGGAGTCAGCAAGGAGCTTGTTGTTAAGCACTGTTTGATTTACAACCAAGTTTTATGCGTCGGATGCACGCCCTTTTTTACCTGGGAAATGGATGTTTGGACAGCGATTGTTTTACCTGATATACTTCCTACAGTTTGCTTAGAATTAATAAAAGCAATGTAGAATCTCCTAATTGCAGAACTGTGACAATATCTTGGCAATGTTCTGCGTCACACAACGGTTGTAGTTTATATAGGCGTAGTTCTAGCTTCAGTGTAACTGGAGGCGCCATCAGATGGTAACCTAAAAGTGGAAACGAATCACAGCGAATGTAGCATTTCAAAATTTTAGTCGAGGTTGCCCATAATGCAAATCAGACCTGCTGACGAGATCAGCAAGCAGAGCCAGAGCAACTACGCAGGCTTTTGAAGGTTACCTGTGTTGACATGTCGTTATACGGTTGGCTCCATCGACAGTTACACGTAGGGGTGATGTGGGAGCGTTAGGAACAGCAGCGTGCAGCACTGCAAGTGTTTTCATTGCGAGATATGTTTCCGGCAAAGAATTTGGGAGAAAACACTTATGTGCTTGAAATTACAGACAACTCTTTATTTTCGCTCATACCCTTTACTAAGAAAAACCCCTCTCGAAGTCCTTGATGGTCATCCTGGAAGCCTTACGGTCACAGAAATGGGTGCATGCAAGTTGGACATGCTGTACCGATGGCTGATTCTCATAGATGAGGATTCTAGATTCTTACGTCGCCACCGATGAGCCTCTGCTTGGTCAGCTTGTTTAACAGCGGCGGGAGACGAAGGGCTTCCATCGTTTGCGTCAGTCATTGTTCGGAAATGACCGGCGAAAATCAGATCTGCGGATCAAGCGCGTAAGCTTTTATTCATGACTCGTAAATTGTACCGCTTGCGTCGTCTATAATTCAGAAAGAACTGGCTAAAATCGCATCAGAGGGTAAGCTGAGAAGTTGCCTTCCAAACACTCTCAAAGGACAGTATAATTATGTCCAAAATAGAGTTAGCGTGTATTTTTAAAGGCAGCTATATGTGTGGCAAGTCAGAACTCGCTAAAACGTCTAACAGGTAATCTTTTTTTTCTCTCTTAGAGTGTACTTTGATTCCAGGAGTTAGCAGATACCTGCCACGGCATATACTGCGCCAGTGATTACAGCTAGTTTGATAACTAAGGGTTGTATTATTATCCATCTAGAGATCAACAAAGTGAACATAATGTCTTACAGATATTAGCGGGTACCACGGTTCTCCGCAGAATGACGAAAAATTTCATAGTGGCTGCTTCCCTTCTTCACAAAAATATGATAATATATCGCGTAGTGGGTTCCTCGCAGTGCACTTTTATTGCTTGCCATGGAAGCTCATAAGGCTCCCATGATCCATTTCCTCAGTCTCAATAAAGTTAATTCGCGCTCTCTCTCTCTTTCTCACGTTTAAACGTATGTTATGAAGCGTGGCGGGACAGTTCAATAACGACCGGGCGTCACACAATGCGAATTTCGTAACTAGTGGGTCTTTTAAAGCTTCCAACCCATCACAAAAGGCTCAGCCATAATTCTTCATCGTCATCAACCATCGCATCAACGAAGTGCACATGATGCCTTAGAGATGGTACCTCGCTTCTCCGCAGAATGACGAATAATTTCGTGGTGGGTGCTTCCCAAATCCACAAAAATTATGATGTGTGGAGTAGCGGGTACGTTGCTAGTGTACTTGTATTAGTAGCCACAAGAGAGTTTATAATGGGCTCTAGAAATGCCGCTCTTCCAGCTTTCGGTGTGACTGTGCTGCGCTATCCGCGCAGGCCTGGCATTTTTTTATGAAGCTCTAGAAGAAATTCTGTACTACTGGCGCGCCATTCTTCTCTTTCTTGAGAAGCGACGAAGCCAAGGAAACAAAGTGTGAGAAGCTCAAGAGCCTTATTTCATCGCCTGAAGCTGTGCGTGACTTGCTCGTTAAGATGAGGTTTCTGAAGACCAATTCGTGTGCCGTGCTCTCAATCATTAACGAACTTGAGGCAGAGAGTACCCTGGTACAGCAAGTTTATCTCATACTAGGGGTAAGTTTGCACAAACTCATCAGTCAATGGCGTGATCCAACCGAGGTCTTCGCGTCAGATGACACAAGACTGTTGGACCGCCATGACGAGACTGACCGCTTAACGACTGTCGGATACTTTCACGGATACTACGCTACTGTCGGCGACTAGGGGAGACAGACATCTGAGAGGAACCTTTGCGATCAACGGCATTACACCAAAGAATCGTTTTGGTACAGGGTTCCATTTGTGATTCCAAATGTGAAGCTTGGGCTGCCCTGCACGTTCGAAACCTATGTGCCTATTTTCAATTAGTGCTTCTTGAAACTGACGACACCAGCCAGCTCCTGAGTGATTTTGCGAACTATCACTGCTATGAATTATGTAACATTGTTGAACCCCTGTCATTTTGGAGACTTCACAATGTCCAGTGGCCAGTAGTTTCTCGGGGCGCGCTGCGTCTTCTGGCGCTTCCTGTTTCTAGCGCTGACGTTGAAAGGGCATTTTCAAAGCTGAGAGTCGTCAACCGAAAGGAGTGCGCTTCGATCACTGACAGCAACCTCGCAAAGTATGCTTGCATGTTTTACAATAAGCTTTAAGCCTAAGGTTGTTGTACGCACAAATAGAGGTGTTATGTGTTATGTATTTCGCTTGTGCGTATGTTTTCGTGCATTCAAACCTTCTAAAAAATGTGGTTCGTGAGTTTTGATGTTTTAGTATTCAGATATGAATTGATCAAAGATTTTGGGGTTTTGAGAATAGTACAAAACTCAGAATTTCGGAGAATTGCGGATTTACGAGAAATAAACTCTGACGAACGCCCAATTTCCGCCAAAAATATAAACTCCGATAAACACGCTCCGATTATGAAGAAAAATAAACACCGAAAACCCGGAGCAATACTTATAAGTTATGCTATTAGTATACGTACGCTTCAGTACAACAAGCACTGTAGCGGCTGCATTGTTTTATGACCCACCGATACTAACTTCTCGACATTCAGTTTCGAACACAAGTACGGCGGAAATTTTTAAGAATTATCTTCGTGCGATACACTGGGGTAACTAGCATGGGAAACAGACGCTTGTCATCCGGATGGGGAACATGCATCCATGGCGAGCGAAAGTTCTGAACTTAATGAAGTTGGTTGTCTTTCAATTATACAATCAGGCAATTTGGTGGCACATAGGCTGCTATCTGGTAGTGCTGTCACAGGGTCTATTGACGAATGTGGTTGGTTTACTCCAAACTCAAACCATCACTAGCGCTGATGGCCTAAATAGTGCATGATATGCTTCTGAGGAGATGTCAAGAGATCAACGCATCATAAGCTACCATAAAATGTATGCTTTCAATCGAAGTTCAACAAGTGTGAGAGAAGACAAACTCCTTGGGAACACATTACATGACATGGTAAGCGTAAATACATTTCGAACTTTTCCACGTATTGCCCGGGCTGCGCATTAACTCGAGGAAAGTGCATCAAAATAGTCTACCTAAATGATTCCTAAGTCGCACCTGTTTAGTGAGAGAACGTGCCACTTCATCTGATAATATGTGACCTTCTGTCGTTTAATTGCGGCCTTGACACCACACCCTAACTCCCAACCTTAACTTTATTGCTCGGCTGTCGTACTTGTAGGCGAGTTCTGTTGCTAAGAAATCCATGTTCTTCGCTACCGCCTCCAAGCGTTTCCTCTGCATCATGACTTTTGCGCCATAAAGCCCAAACTAACTAATCCAAGTGTTCCCAAACAGAAAACATCAGGTTTCCATCAGAAAACACCAGCTGTTTGCTTTAACAGCTCGCCGCACTCTATTGTACTCTATACAGCCGTTATGGCACGTTTATTACCTAGGACTGATTAATTTGACTTATGTAAAACGATACATCTACAATTAAATATAATCTATTTACAGCCGTAATCCGACACCATGAAAATTAAAGGTTCGACGAACACGCTGGTGTTCGTTGTGTGGGACGTTGATTTTGTCTGAGACAAACACACTGTCACGAGTGAGTGCCAGGCGGCCAAAAGACGACGACGGCGAAGTTCTCAAAACATTCGAAGCGGCACGAGCGCGTGCACGGAAGATTCGACAGAGCTCGAGGCACGCGAACCGAGCCATGAAGGAGGACGAAGAGCAATGAGCTGGCATTGTCTTCGTGGGCTCGGCAAGAGAAGGTCGCATCGCCAGCAGACGCACTGGCGACGGCAGCGACGGGCGTTCGGGTCCTGCGGACGGTGACGCGGGCGTCCCGAGGTGAGGCCGGCGAGATCGACGACGTTCGAGCAAGGCACCTCGGCGACGCAGTGGCCGCGCCCCGCAAGTACGGACGTTCCCGGCGCAAGACCCCTCCCGAAGCAAGCCGCCGAAGGTAATCAACGGAGGGCCACGTCAGCGGTGGAACGCCAGGCTTGGCGAAGGAGCCGACAACGACGTTAGGCCTAGCGGGCCTAGCCGTCAGGAGAGCGGAGTGCCTGCTTGTGACCAGGCAACGACCGGACGACGTAGACACCAGACGGGACTTTGGCTTTGCACCAAGTCACCAGAGATGACAAGTAAGGGCGGTCCGACGTGTTAGTTGTATAAGACTGGAGCAGGCTAGAGGTAGGACGATGTAGTTATGTACTGAGTTGAGAGGCTGAAGTTCATAGCGATTGTATTTTGTACATTGTATATTTTAGAATGCTAAGTTTTCCTTTTTTGTTGTTTGATAAAAGTGTCAGTGCTATACCCCGAGTCTTGACTGAGTCCATCGCACCGGGCCACACGAAATTCGTGACAATTGGCGAGCCTGCCAGGATTCAATTTCCTGCCCGTTACGGATTTCGGAGCTGTGGCAATGGACTTCGTCAAGATTCTGAGCTTAGCGAGAGACCGAGGTTATTCAAAAGAAGAGGCATTGGAGTTTCTCGAATGGAGCAAGAGCGTGTTCGAAAAGAGAGGGAGCGCGCGCGAAAAGAGCTCGAAGAAAAACTTGAGGTAAAACGTGCTGAAGCACGTGAAGCACATGCTAAGAGAAAGAACAGCTCGAGCGCGAACTGAGGTTGGCAAAAGCCACAGACGTTAGACCGGACGTAGGAATGCCAAGGGAGGATTTACCTCGGGAATTGAAATGTCCTGATGTTCACAGCTGCGACCATGTTGAACATATTACTAGCGACCATGGGAGCTGTGTTAAGGAAAGTGGGCTAATAATAATTAGCAAGGAAAATGAGATCTCAGATACATCATGTAATAGCAATATTGAAAGTGTTAGTGCATGGCACGTCAATTGTGTAAATCATGGACCAGAGGAAACGATCGCGCTTGAGCCAGTCTTTGCAGAACGTGCAGAACAGGAGAGTAGTCCACCACTCAAAGTTACTTATCTTGAAGAAACAAACATGGGGCATGCACCAGGGAGGTTTATACCGGAGAGTGTGACGTTCATTGGCTTTGCTGACGCTCACGGTGCCTCTCAGTTAAAGCAAAGTAGAAAGAAAACCGCCCCCAAAACTAGGTACAGATACACGGGTGCTAAAAGAGCTGTGCCAATGCTCAGCCGAAAACGTTTTAGTTAGGACGCACCCCAGAAGAGTAGTATGGATGAGGCGTTTGATGATTGTTAAAAGCAGAAATGAAGGCAGCGTTTGCAGTGGGCGTTCGCGAAGACGCGCAGTACGACGACGCAAAATAAAGTCGCGAAAGACGCGCACTGTTAGAAGACTGAGAAGTGTGAAATGTTTCAGTCGTGGACATGCAATGGAAAAGAGTGAGGTGGGGATTTATTAAAAGTTTCGCATAGAGAGTTTACAGTTTGGTGTGGACTTACGCAAGTTTGTTTTAGACAAGGTTATTTGGAACAATGTGAACTGTGACTACTGGTAGCGTTTTGTGTAGCGTTTCCGAGACTGTGTAGTGGTCAGCGTTTTTGAGTCGTGACGGCCATCAGTGAAAAGTGTGTGCTCAGTGTAGTTCAAAGCAAGCGACGCAACTTAAGTTACACCCCAAGTTCAGGACATAGAAAAGCAGTTTTTTGGGAAAAAACTCTTCGAAATGGTGGCGTATGTCACGAGTGAGTGCCAGGCGGCCAAAAGACGACGACGGCGAAGTTCTCAAAACATTCGAAGCGGCACGAGCGCGTGCACGGAAGATTCGACAGAGCTCGAGGCACGCGAACCGAGCCATGAATGAGGACGAAGAGCAATGAGCTGGGATTGTCTTCGTGGGCTCGGCGAAGGAAGGTCGCATCGCCAGCAGACGCACTGGCGACGGCAGCGACGGGCGTTCGGGTCTGCGGACGGTGACGCGGGCGTCCCGAGGTTGAGGCCGGCGAGATCGACGACGTTCGAGCAAGGCACCTCGGCGACGCAGTGGCCGCGCCCCGCAAGTACGGACGTTCCCGGCGCAAGACCCCTCCCGAAGCAAGCCACCGAGGGCAATCAACGGAGGGCCACGTCAGCGGTGGAACGCCAGGCTTGGCGAAGGAGCCGACAACGACGTTAGGCCTAGCGGGCCTAGCCGTCAGGAGAGCGGAGTGCCTGCTTGTGAACACGCAACGACGGTTGGCGCATTGTGCTACGGCGTGGGCCAGGTCAAGTTAAATGACCGGACGATGTAGACACCAGACGGGACTTTGCCTTTGCACCAAGTCATCAGAAATGACAATTAAGGCCGGTCCGCCGTGTTAGTTATAAGACTGGAGCAGGCTAGAGGTTATTTAGTTATGTACTGAGTTGAGAGGCTGAAGTTCATAGCGATTGTATTTTGTACATTTGCATATTTTAGAGTGCTAAGTTTTCCTTTTTTGTTGTTTGATAAAAGTTGTCAGTGCTATACCCCGAGTCTTGACTGAGTCCATCGCACCGGGCCACACGAAATTCGTGACAGGGCATGTACAGGGACCTTTACTGCACTGGTGTTTCTGCGTGCCACGAGGGGTCGTACAACACAACATCGTCTCCCCCTGGCAGAAATTGCGTCCTTAAGCGGTCGTTGATGGGTTGCTGCGCATTTGCTGGTGGGAAGGAAGAATGCCCAGGACTCTCCTCCCGAGGCCCCAAGTGACAATCCTGGGCTGCAGGAATTTGTGGCTGCGCTTCAGCAGGTGCAGAGTGGCACTGGACAGCAGGGCCATCGCGAATGGCCTGGGCAGGCAACACCTGGTTGTTGATGTGCAATCTTGAACGCGGCCGTCGACCGCGGCTGCCGATGATGACGTCGTCGTCCTGGAGCCGGCGCAGCTCGCTGGCGTCCTGCTGCCGTAGTGCCAGAGGCAGCCGACGCAGCTTGGTGGGCACTGGCACGATGTGCTGGCGCCTCTTGGCCCAGCCAGGCAGGTGCTCGAACCCCGGAGGTACACCTACAGGAAGCTGCGAGGAAAACTGATGTAGTCATAGCGTAGTTCAGCGCAAAAAACAGGCAACAGACGAGTGAGAGGACAAGGACACAGCACTGTGTCCTTGTCCTCTCACTCGTCTGTTGCCTGTTTTTGCGCTGAACTACGCTATGACTGACTCGTTCCAACTCGCCCAACAAGCAACGTTGCTAAACTGATGTAGCCAGACGACACGCCAACGTTGCGCCATCGATCATGAGTCCCAACTGCTGGATGGCGTCGAGCCCCAGCAGTGAAGTGCCGTGTGCTGTCACGTAGAAGGTGACGAAGGCCCGCTTGCCATGGTGCTGCAAGTCTGTGCGGAAATACTCTAGGACCGGTATGCGGTGCTTCGAAAAATTCTGCAGTTGGATGGACGTTTGGAGCAGTCGGTGCTTCGAAGCGAAAGCATGTCGAAGTCCTTCTTGGTCATTAACGATGCAGTGGCTCCGGTGTCCACCAGCAATGACATGTGGCTATGTCCTCCGACAATAACAGGGATGCGCAAGTCCCTTGGGCTAGTCGGCGCAGCTTGCACGGACAGGACTGTGGCAGTGCCGGAGTCAGCGTCTCGGACGGGGGCAACTTCCTGCACCGACGCTTGCCATTTACGGCAGACTGCCGCGAAATGCCCTTTGATGCGGCAAAACTGGCAAATTTTCTTTTTGGCCGGACAATTTCTGGAATTCGCCAAATGCCCTAACTTGCCGCAATGAAAACAGGGGCCGACTTGAGGCTTGGGCGCAAGCTGTTGTACTTGCTGGCAGCGAACGCAGCACTGTGCCAGCGCCGTCGAGCCCGCGGAGCCATCTTGGACCCGGCCACCCGCGCCGGGGGGGAAGCCGCCGCCATGTTGAGTGACATGCGGGACCAGCGAAGCAGCCGACCCGCCATTTTGAGCCGCTGCGACGCACTGAATGCTGCCGCCGTAACCGGAGTGCGAACCGAGTAGCCGTTCATTCTCTCCGAATGCCGCGTTGGCTTTGTTGAGCGCCTCCAAGTCGCGTCCAACTTCTTCGGCTTTCTGCAGCGTAAGGGCTTCCCCGTACGACAGTAGTTTGGCCCGTACATGTGCGTTGGCGACCCCGTGAATTACTTGGTCCCGCACTCTGTCGTCGTACGTAGCTCCGAACTTACATGACAGGGCCTTTCTTTGAGCGCGGTGACGAAGTCAAGAAACGTTTCGCCGGCAGTTGTCTGCGGCTCGTGAAAAGGTGCCGCTCGGCTAGCACGTTCGTTGACTCTGCGAAAAGCCCGTCCAGGAATTGTAGCAACGTGTCGTACTCCGTCGTCGCCGCATCTGTCGACACCATGCCCGAGTCCGCCGCCGTCGGTGTACTGGCCGTGTGCGTAGCATTTGGGCCGCCGTGTGCTTCGAGGTGCTCCTGCGCCGCGAAGTATTTGCGCTGGCCCTCGATACCGAGCACGCTGATAAGTGCTGACGCGCGTCTTTCATCCTCCCAGCCGCTTCCGCCGGCCGCCTTCAAGTGTACCTGGAAAATCTTTTTCCATAAATGCCAAGGAATGGAAGGCTTGCCGGGAACGTTGAGGAACGGAGGAAGGTTCACAAAATGGGCCGCCATGTGTGCAGGAGGTAGGCAGTAGGCTCAAGCAGGAAGGTGGCGTCGTAGAGGGAGCCGGAGCGGGAACAAAGAAAAGTCAGGTCGACGCGCTTGTAGCGTGCAGGAAGCAGCACCGACGCGCAGCAGAAAAATGTGACTCGTAGCGTAGTGTCACGTACGTTGTGCTCTTCCTGGCATCACCTGTCGAACCGGGTTCAGCACCTCGTCGCCATGTGTTGTGTAGGGCAGGAGCGCGGCGTAACCCGCGGTGGGCCGATGGAGAGGCCGAACGACGGGAGGGCGCGCGGAGTGACGACGCAGAGACCAAGCTTCGGCGAGACTGATGGGAGACTGCTCTCCCGCGTTTATTGCAGGTGGTTTTAAGGACGGGGAAAGAAGGGTGATTGGTTAGCGAGGCACGGGTCACATGACCGGCATGGCCACGCCGGATTGGTGATAGCAAAGAGGCATGGGGGAGACCCAGCTCCACCCAGTGGCATGTACAGGGACCTTTACTGCACTGGTGTTTCTGCGTGCCACGAGGGGTCGTACGACACAACACTACTGTTATCAAATAAAATTTAATAGCTATATATCAAACGCTCCTACGAAGCAGTTATCTTTGTCAATAACTATACAGTGTGTTTTAGTGATCCAAGTGAATGATGCAGCAGACACCTCTTTATAGCACTACCAGCAGCGATGAAATTTTTTTTTGACATGATATGCAACATTATAAACATCATGGCAGCTGCTGCTCCTGTTGACGTTCAAATTATACCAGGCAGTGTGTACAGGTGCAAATGTCCTCAATTCACAAGGCCACATCAGAGAAAAGTGGCACCATCCATAGCAAATACACTGCTGTGGCCTTGACAATTTCAGCCAGATGTTATTTCACTGAAGAATGCTGTAAACAAGCAATTTTTGTTTGTTTTTTTAAGCAAAAAGAAAGGTCCAGATAGGCATAAACAAGAAGGATACAAGGCCACAGGTCTGTCACCCACGTGATATACATCCAGAACTTTGTGGCCAGGTACACAGCCATTGGGAGAATGTTCATAGTGCGTTCATCAAATAAACATCTGAAACGAAAAAAAAGGTATGATGTAGACATTCTCATAAAACAGCTTTGTAAGTGTGTCACAAAAGTCGCGTATGCTTAACATTTCTTGCGCATAATGTCCTAAGGTATGCCATGAAAAGGGATTTTTCCACTGGCGCCAAGGGCGAACGTGCTATAATTCTTCTCTAGGAATGGTGTGCCGTAAGTGCACGTGCACCACTTAGTGTGTGTTCGCGTTAGCCGTATGAAATATATCTCTATGACCTAATATGGCTGGACCGTATAAGAACAGTAGTGGCTCTTGACTTGTGTAATTTCAAAACTGTTCGCTCGGGAAGGTGATTGCCTTTTTGTTTGTGTTTGTATTTTTCCACTGGCCTCAAGGGCGAACGTGCTTGCAATTCTTTTCCAAGAATGCTGTGCTGTAAGCATACGTGCACCACTTAATGTTAGCGGAAGGAAATATGGTACGCCTATGTCCTAACAAGGCTAGACTGTATACGAACTATAGTGGCTCGTGTCTTATGTAATTTCAAAACTGTTGGCTCGGAAGGGTGACCGCCTGGAGAATATGAACCACAGAACGTAGTATCCGCGCTACGTGCCTGATCCTGGGTTTTTGGTTTGTGTATTATTGAACTGCACGCCATGAAGGTCACCGCCAGTAGAGTGTGAACCTTAAGGTCCTAACAAGGCTAGACTGTATGCGAAATATAGTGGCTCGTGTCTTGTGTAATTTTAAAGCTGTTGGCTCGAAAAGATGACCGCCTGCGAAATGCGAACCACCGAACGTAGCAACCGAGCTACGTGCCTGATCATGGGTTTTTGTTTTGTGTATTATTGAACTACTCGCCGCGAAGGTCACCGCCAGTAGAGTCTGAACCTGAAGACGTGCATCTGAGCTACGTGTGAGCTCACGTGCTTTTGTTTTGTAGATTATTGAACTGCTCGCGGTGAAGGCGACCGACAGCAGAGTCTGAACCACAGGACGTTGTATCCTAGCTACGTGTTAGACCGCGTGTGCCTACGTGACTGGTGTTTTGTGTGTGAGTCAATTGTTCACCCGTGAAGGCCACCGAAAGTGAAGTGTGAACCACGGCAGCAACCAGTGCGTACGTGACCGTTTCAAGGATACATCAATACTACAGTGGAAGTTGAGATCGGCGGCTAGAGAAGCGTATAAAAAAGGGGCCGATCCTATACTTCGACAGTCTGCTCTGCGCCGGAGAAGAGATCCACGCTGGGCAACTCCCGGGACACAACGCAGCGACCCAACACCCCCGGTCATCGTGGAACCGCCACCGGCCCGTCTCGCCAGCTTCGAGGGTCGCTCATGAACGGCGCCGGTGTTGAAGGACTCGGCTGCACCTGGTTACGTATGTCAATCGCTTGAACTTAGTGGACTGCGAACTCTAATTATTGGTTCAGCTCTTGCTGTCTGGTCATTCATCCGGTATTGCTCATTGTCTCTACATATTTGAAGTTTCATGCACGCTACACTCATTCGCAATAATTGTGGAATGTATAATTAGTTCACCTTTGTCTTAAAGATACCTGCTCTGTTCCTTCGGAAATGGCTTTATCTCTGTTTAAGCACATTATTAAAGCTTGTTGTTATTTGATTGGAGAAGGCCCTTGACTCCTTCATAACGGCGATTGGCGCAAGCCATACACCAGAGGCCCAACCCCCATGCCACGTCTTGGGAAAAGCTTGTGCTTCGGCCCCAAGTCGTGACGAAGTGACATGTAGAAGCAACAGTCACAACATTGTAATGTCCATTTACACACACTGAACTTGATAGGCAATACTTCATTTAATTGTGCTTCAGGCAGTTCGATACCTCTGACACTCCTGCTGTCCCATTTCCACATACACATCGGCACTCACCAACTAATGGCCCATTATAGTGTGGCCAGTAAAAGGCATTTTAAATTGAAACTTGAATTCTTCTCGAAAGTGTAGTTGCCAAAGGATTTGTTCTCACGTAGAAAGTGCTGCAGGAATGTTCATATAATATGGCAGTATGAAAATGAATAATTGCAATGAAGTTAAAAGTAATCAATTTTGCTGAACCTGAGGTCTGGAGACCATGATTTGATGCTGCATCAGTGAAGTCGCGTGTAAAGCCAAAGAAATGCAAGCCCAATGTACTGTTGTAAAACGAGTCAGTCGAAGCCACCAAAACCTTGAGTGTTGCCTAGAGTGGTGTGACGTCGATGCTTTCATGTTCACAGAACCAAACCACTTGCTCGCTGCTCAGTCCAATGATAGCTAACACTGAAAACCATCCCAGACCACAGAAGCAAAACAGCAACTGTCTGAAACTGCACGAAAGCAAGGTGAAAACCTGAATTATGGCATCACCATCCACAGTGGCAGCGTTTTTTTGTCTTGTGACATTGCATGCCAAATCAAGAGTTACCCAAGACCAGCTACAGCATCGTGAATGTCACAAGTGAGCGCTATTCAGCGGAAGAAAGAAGGAGACGACGCGGGGCAGACAACGTTCGAAGCAGTGAGAGCGCGCGCATCGTAACATGCAGAGGCCCTAGGCGCGTGACCCGAACTGTGATCGGGAGACAAGCGATGATGTGCTTGCGATGTCTATGCAAACTCAGCAGGAGAAGCACATCTCACCAGCAAATGCACTGGCAACGGGAGGAACAGGCATTCGAGTTTGAAACCTGTGATGTGGGCGTCACGAGATGTGGCCGGAGACCTCGACGGTAATGAAGCGAGGCTGCTCGGCAATGCAGCAACTGCACGCGGGAAGCACGGGAGCCCCCTTCGATGCAAGCTACCAAAAACCGCCCCCGTGGGCTCTGAGCATCGGGTATCATCGAGCGGAGCTAGGCCTAATCTGCGAGGTCTCCATCACATCAGTGGCATCATGCGATGACAACTATTCAGCAGTGGCAAGGATGGTAACGTTTGGCAAGAGCACAGAGATCACCAACAGGGACGTAACGCAACCAACCCCAGACTTTGGCTACGAGCCGAGTGAGCAGTACCATGTAAAGTTGGACCTGCACATCGGCGGTTATGGATTCGCCAGACTATTTAGTTATATAGTTTGTTGCTAGCTTGAGTTTGCTGTTATTGTATTTTTTTGTACATTTGTACATTTTCGGAGTGTCGTGTGTTTGTTTCATAAATGTGTTGTGCTGTGCCATGAGTCTGTCTAAGTTCATCGCTTGCAACCATTTTAATCACTGGCAGTGAAGTTAGGTCACGTTTTCACACTGGCCCAATCAGTCTAATAAGTTGGCTTTATCACAAAATAGTCACATCACCTTAATTATAGAGCTGATAGTGGTGTGGCTGCTAACTGCAACCTACTCCAAGAATCTTGGTTGGCTGCTTAAGCTTGTTACATCAGTGCCTTCACCAAAAAAAATATAGAAAAAGAAAGAAAGCTTTCATTGTAGTAAATGTGTGCAGTAGTTTTAATCGCTTTAACTCGGAATATATTCTGTTTTTATTTAGAGAGTCCAGAATTGTTTGTTTTGAGTTCAGGATCATGGGCAGTGAGCTCAGTGATATCACCAAACAAGCGGCTATCTCTTTTTCCTCATCAATTCGCCTTGAGATCTTTGAGTGGGGCCCTCGCGTGTGACGTGAAGAAAGGGGACTCGGATGCTGCTCAGCACATGCATGCTCTCTTCGTGAAGGTTGCGTGATGCTGCCGGCCAGTCTGTCCTGCTCAAGTTATTGAAATATTAGTGGGAAAGCTTATAAAACAATTTGCACTGAGTGTTCAAGCAAATTGCTCCATGAAATCGAGCGTCGTCTGCTAGCCATCAATGTGTACATATGCATGCATGGCATGAACTTCTCGTCATTACTGTTCCATGGCCATGGCACACTCATAATGACTTGCCGGTCCCTTTTCGATCCCTGACTGCAGCGTTGGGGCTTTTATATGTCTACGTAGTAGTGGAATGTTTGTATACAGCATGCTGCGCTTGTTCGGTTGCCAAATCTGCTCCATCGGTTCAATTCCAGTGTTTGCAGTTTTATGTGATGAGCGATGTCATCCAAATAGGTTAAGGGGGGACATGGCTTGTGGAGACCAAAAATCGTCAAAGAAAAAAGTAATTTTTAAATTATATTATTAACTTCTACAGCTATTATTTCGCATGTAAAGCCTAAGAGAAGTCTTATAAGATCAGTATTTCATCTGCAGTTTAGATCTGTGCAACGAGTACGAGCTGAACATTAAATGTTTTTGGGTCATTTATTTAGCTTGTCGGAGTGATACCTCATGATATAGAACAGCTACAGCTGTAATTACTTTTTTAACATAAAGCCCAAGCTGTGTATCACAAAGTGTTGAGAGCAGAATTCTAATTTTCTGCTCATAGATTTCTTAAAATTGATTTTGTTTTTTCTTTACGGTAGTCATGGTACAAACATTGAATTTCGATCATCTGCAGAATGACTAGTTATGATCCGATCTGAAAACTGTTTGCAGCGTTGCACTTATTGCATATAGTAGTATCTAGCTATCTGATAATATTCACTCTCTGCCGAACGGCTTTTTTCCTATTGTCTCCGGAAACAATAGAGAGGCAGCTATGTGTATCTCGTAAACCAGTTTGCTTACAAGAAAAATTATTGTATATTTGAAATCAGCATGAAAAACCAAACAAGTCTATTTAATTTCATCAGGTTTGGACATAAGATACAGAAAATATCTCCACACACCATGTCCCCCCTTAAGTCGTCGTTAGCAGCTGCTGAGTAAGTGCGTCATAAGTACTTGGAATTCAGAAAAGACAATAAAAAGGTTGAGAGCACGAGAAAAAAGGGGATGCATAACACTGTCATGAAATACTGACTGGTTTTCTGTTGTTCTTTTATGCAATACATTTTAATCCTTACGTTGATAAATCGATGTTTTCAGACTCGTTCACGGTTGTCTGAAAGTACGCTGAACATAATTAGTGTAATCATCCTAAAAAAAATAAATACAAGTCTTTTTGTATCAGAAAGTCGTAATAAGATGTATTGGGAATACAGTGGTGTAAATCACTATCAACGGTTGAGTCCTGACCGAGACTGGTGCGATCATTGTACGAAATAACATTCAACCTTGTTACAGAGCCATAAAGAAGAGGAATACACAGCAAAACAGGCCAAGAAGAGGATGGTAAATAGCGCTCCTTCTCTTGGCCCCTTTGACCGATTTCTGCCACTTTTTACCAAGCCACAGTATCAGCAACAAAAGAATTGCAATTAGCGCAGCACGTGGCCCAAGCATTAGTAATGGTATAGTGAGTGCACGCTGTCCAATCATCACCACTGACAGGCACGCACATTCGGCAAGGCAGCACTGCGCGATCGAAAGCATGAATGTGGCGCACGAGCGGCAAACAGCATGAGCATATTTATCTCCAATCAAGAGGGTGCAAACTGCAGTACACGCACATATGCTCGGGTTATGCTCGGGTTTCATTCTGTGCCGATAGTACATTTTTAATATGCCATACCGACTTTCCCAATCCACGACAGTCGTCCTCAATAGACCATTTCTCGGCAAACTTCAGTTTTATTTTGTCAACAAATGTTTTTTATACACAGGTTCTCATGACTACAATTGTAAGCCAAGTGTGAATTTTCGTTCAAGTGCTGCTTATACAACACAAAGTGTTGCAAATAAGCCCTAAAATTGATCCCGCTTGGCTTTCAAGGCTGCGTTAACTCTCATTAACTTGCTTGGCGACACGTTTGTGCTTTCAGGTAGCGTACTTCAACATACTATTAACTCTGGGGCATGACCCTGATCGCGATGGCTGTGGGCATATAGAAGATACATCAAATGTAAATGTTTCTTAACCTCCTGTAATGCTGATGGCCATCTATAGGATCAACACTAGAACATACACCTAGTATCCGAGGAGCACCGTGCTACGCGAGCAAACTGTAATGAAAATGCAGCTGTTCTAAAGCCACAGCCTAGCAGATTACAAAAGCCGAATCCCCCTGCTTGCATCACCTGAGCGGCGTTCGCAGAGCCGCCATCGGGGGCGCACGAGGCAAATAAGTGATCAGTTGCAAGATACTAGCCTTCTCGGTGACACCATTTCCTAAAGAATTGCAATCCCTTGTAATACAAATGAGAGCTTGTAGTGTTTACTGCTGCTGCCTCTATGGGTGCTTGTTACTTGACAGGCAGCCAAAAAAAAAAAAGTCACATTTCACCGCAAGGGCGAAGCAATGAATGCGACAGCAGCAAATTGTAGTGTTATACGAAGTGAGGCTGGCAGCTAGCTGTCTTGTATCCGATCTCGCGTAACTACAAAACGCTGGTGTAAGAGAATACGGCTGCTCCAGGGAGAGATGCTCTCCGCATAGTCACTTCACGTTGAGAGCGCAGCACGTAGAAGGGTACACGAGCCGCCCACTGTGACGGCTGTCACGAGAGCGCCCTTAGATTCAAAGTTCAAAGTTGCTCCTCGCACGACACCCCCCCGCCCCTCGTGTCTTTTCGTGGTTGTTAAAGATGGCGGGGCGTTTCCTGTCTGCTTCGATGGCAGGCATCCCGAGCGGGGTGATGTTATCGCATGCACCCTCCGAGTGACAGAAATGGGCCGGCCCATTTGACCTCTGCTTCGGCCGCGTTTGTCGGCCCCGCTCGCGCACTTTTACCCGCGGCAGAACATATGATGCACGGGGGATCTTATCAATTTGGACTTCACCACAAGAACGCACCGCCAATAAAACTTTTCTCAATTGGTGGAGGGTGCTGAAGTTCCCCGTCAACTGAACCTGGAGCTGCGAAGCAGAACACTTTCGCCCATCATGACAACCAACGTAGAGCAACCGGCTCAGTCTACCCAGTCTGGCAGCGGTACCGGAGTTCTTCGGCTGAAGGATCCAAAGGTTTTCAGCGGTGCCGATGAGACCAACGTAGAAGACTGGTTTATTAACTACGAACTGGTGAGCGCGCACAAGTGGGGATGACACCAAGAAGTTGACGATGTCGTACTTTATCTCACTGACGTTGCCGAAATGTGGTATCCCAACCACAAAAGCGACAACCCGACATGGTCAGTATTCAAGATGTCTTTCGCTGAAATGTTAGGCCGACCCGCTGTACGCAAATTTCACGCCGAACAACGCTTGCGCACTCGAGCACAAAAGTAATCCGAAACGATCACGAGTTACATTGAAGACATCATTGATCTTTGTAGCAGTGTCAACGCCGCCATGCCCGAGTCTGACAAAATTCAGCACATCCTCAAAGTGATAGACGAGGGCGCATTTCAGATGCTCCTGGCCAAGAATCCTCGCACCGTTTCGCAAGTCGTCACCTATTGTCAAAGCTATAACGAGTTGAGGAAGCAGCGCACGCTGACTCGGCCGTTCTCATCGCACGCAGACTCACTATCGAGCCTTGGTACCGTTCCCGAGCACTCGCCGATGCTTGAGAAGATCAAGGACTCCATGCGCGAGGAAGTCACTCGACAACTTTCCTTGGTCCCTTTGACACAGGAGCTGTCCTCTCGTCTGCCACCAACGCTCCGCACTGTTATTGCTGAAGAGGTCGCTCAAGCTGTTCCCGTTGCTCACCATCAGCAGTCCGTGGCCATGCCTCTTACGTATGCACCGGCTATGCAGCCCATAACCTCAACTCTTACGTATGCCCAGGTGGTGCGTAGGCCTCCCCCGCAGCCTTGTCCACTCATGCAGCAATATGCCCACCAATCCACCCCTCTTTCGCACCGTCAATAAAATTGTACTTTATGAAATGGCACTCTAAATACATCTACGTGGTTCTCAGCAGACGTGGTAGACAAATGCCACGACGTACAACAGTGCCTCAGTGCTAAAGAAGAGGAATTGTCCGAGGGGCTCGTTCTCTGTATTATACACAACTGATGAAACCGACAATTAAAGGGGTCATGAAGCACCCCTTGGACGTGTTGAAAAAACACACCGTGCGGAAAGCTGACACGGCTATGAACTATTCAGCCAAATATTGCAGTCGTGCACGCCGCGTAAAGGCCACAAGCGGAGCGCCAAGTTGCCGTTTCCTCAGGCGCCCTCTTTTCAAACAGAGGCCGGTTCTCACTCTCGTCGGTGGCCGGGGCGTCTGCCGATTGACGTCGCGGATCTGCCTGTTTACGTCGCAAAAGACATAGCATGCTTATTGGCCAATAGCCGACGTAAATCGAGAGCGGCGCTCGGATCAGATGCGCTTCTTGCCACGGGGTGCTGCCACTTGCCGGCGCCGCACTCCTCAGTACACGGTAGCCGCACTCGCGCACGCGAATCACAGCGGGAGAGCGATCGCGTTTCATGACGCGCGCTGACGTAACTTCTTTCCCCCGTGCCATCCCTCCATGAGTAGCTTCCAGTGCGCTCGTCGGCGCGAGAAAAGAGAGAAAGCGCTGAAAGCGTGCCCCAAACCCCTGTAACTCCGCTCATTCTTGATGGATTCGAGAAATTTTTGCGGCAATCGATTTGGGAGGCAGTAAACTCCGATACTGAGGTCATGAGGTCATTACTTGGAAAAGTGGTTCATGACCCCTTTAAGCCAAGGAAAGCACAGCTAGGGGACATTGTTTGTGGTTTCTTAACTGTATTGTAACAACTCTCGCTTAAATTGAAATAAATTTAAGTGGACGAAAAATCACCCTTTCTATCGGTGGGATCCGAACAAACAACCTTCGAATATCGCGTCTGATGCTCTACCACTTGAGCTACAATGGCTTCCTTGTCCACTTTTTTGCAGCGTACTTATGTGTGCTTATTACCTGGGAGTGTTAAGCCCGCACCCAGGCGGTGAGTGTGGAACACTCTCTTTTTGCCAGAGGGTGTCACGGAGCACATGATCATTACAATACAGTTAAGAAACAACAAATAATGACCCCTATACTTTCCTTGTCTGTCAGTTTTATTAGTCGTGTATAATGCAGAGAACGGACACTTTCTACTTTCAATCTTTCATAACGGGGGCTTCGACCCGGCAGACTTGATGCCTTGGGTAGGGGAGCATGCGGCGGTTTATTGGCCAGCCGCCACCTCGTGCGAAGATCACGTGCCCTGTGACGTCCTCTAGCAAAAAGAGGGTGTTTCACACTTGCCGGATCCCACTGACAGAAAGGGTGATTTTTCGTCGACTTATTTCTTTCAATGTAAGTGAGAATCATTACAATACAGTTAAGAAACCACAAATATTGTTCCCTAATATGCTCTCCTTGGCTTAATTGTCTGTCGGTTTCATAGTTGTGTATCATTCCAAAGAGCCACACTGTCCCTAATGCTTTCCCCTAAGGACGACTCCAAGGCGAAAGCCAGGTACTTTTCCTCTCAAATCGATTGTACTGCTGTGCGCCACTTAGCTAGCCTCAGAGAGCCAACCTCCTCCAACACCTCCTTCCCTCTCTCTGAGGCCTCTCTGTGCTGAAGCAAAAGCATTCTCGCAGTGCTTCCAGACTATCGTTCGCGCATGCGCCGGGTTTCCTCCGCTTCAAGTCGAGCTTGCGCAAAAGCATCCGAGAGTGTGTTTAACGGGGGACTACACGATATAAAACTTCACTCTCCTTTCACAGCGACGCTGTATATGGCTATGACATTGCGTTTGTTCGCCGAAAACCCCCTAGTGCCTTATAGGGGGCAGTGCAAAAAATGATGACTATTGTAAGTTCACAGCTTGGCTGTCAACAACCTGGCCTTATATACCAAACTGGCCTCCACCATGTTACCTCTGTACCGCGCACTAAACAGCTTCGATAGTCATTGAAAGAGTAGAATGGCTCCCGATTTTTTTTTCCCTTTATTGCGATAGCAATTATAAGGACACTCCCGACGGGTTTTCGCCATTGCCATAACTTTCTGTATCAAGTCCAAATTGATAACATCACCCCGCGCATCGCATGTTCTACCCGAGAGTGAAATCTCGCGAGTGCTGGCGACCAATGCGGATGAAGCAGGTACGAAACGAGCTGGCCGTCTCCGTCGCATGCGATAACACCATCCTGCGTGCGAGCCCTGCCGTCGACTGCTTATCAAACAGAGAAGAAATGCCTCGTCCATCTTTCATAGGGATCCTCAGCAGCATGAAGGGACGCCAGGGGACGGAAGGGGGGGGGGGGGGCTGCGTGCGTCGATCGAAGGGTACAGTCGAAGGCACCCGCTATCTCAGGGCATCGGGAGACGGCTCGTAAACTTGCTGCGCTCTCAACGCTTACTTCGCGTTCAGAGAGCTGACAGCGCTGACAGCATGAAAACCACTTCGGTCCCTGAAACAGGCATATTCCCCTAAACCAGTGTTATGTTGAGTTACGCGAGATCGGACCCAAAAGAGTTACCTGCTAGCCTTACTTCGTATAACAACAAAATTGGTTCGTACTGCATTCAGTGCTTCGCCTTTACAAAACTGGGGGGGGGGGGGTTCGTTTGTTTATCGTCAGCTATTGACCTTGGAAAGCGAGAGGCAGACGTGTAACACAGCGTAGCCGCTTCACAGTGGGCCTTCCCACACCAGGGCTGTCGGCAATGGGCCCGCTACTGACAGCTGCGCATATTAAAACCGAAATGTGGCTGCTCCGACTAGGAGGCACGCTTTTTATAATGAGATATGAGATGACATTTTAAGAAGCAGGCAAAAATTTGAACTGGGACCCTAGCACTCACGAGCTTGAAAGGGTAGGGCCTTTTAGGGGGTATTTACCACAACAGCGATTACAAACCTGGATGTGGTGGTGGAAGAAGATACGAAAAAATTCTTTCGGATGAAGATCCATAGATAAAAAAAATATTTGAGGAAAAGTATCAACGCATTCCCTCCTTTCACGTTCTTTTCCATGGACGCAAAGCATGAAAAATTCGAGAGTGATCAGCAGTGTTTCTGGAACGGACGACGTTCGCTGCAGTGATGAATCACTGCCACACTATCTCGCTACTGATTGGCCTAGATGTCGCAAGCCTCTGCAGAGAGCGCGTTTTGCCGTCCAGCCGACTTGCACAACAGAACCTGCATAAGCATCGTGCATGGCATTGTGGCTTACTCGGGACGCACGCATGAGCGCTGTTTATTCAGTGAAATAATTCTTGGTCCGTGGTTGTGACTTTGCGGCCCCAAGATTAAGCCGCACATGTTTCGGCACGCCGGTAATGTGATTGCTAGTGATAGATGCCCTCAAACCCGAAGCTCTGGCGCAGTATGGCGCAATTTTCGTCGATACTATCAGGATGGCGCAGCAAGTCCAATTTGGCGCACTTTGGCACAGTTGGCGCAGGAGGTCAACAAATATTGAAGTTTAATGATTAAGAAAGAGGAGGGAGGGGGCAAAGGCCTATTTTTTACAATTTGTCATTTGTAGAACAAAAAACATGCAACGGCAACTTGAGAAAAAAACTATATATATATACATATATATATATATATATATATATATATATATATATATATATATATATATATATATATATATATATATATATATATTTGGAATCAGCACATAGCATTCTATAAATAGCCCATGCTTCATTGCTCTAGGATGTATAATTAAAAAGAGGAAAAAATGTGTTGAAGTAGCATCACCCCTTAACCCTTATTACCGTTTTTTTTATTTGCTTTACGTGTGAGGTATGGCCACTCGTGAAGAGTACAGCACCATGTCATGGTCGCTGGATCTCAACATAACAAAACTGATTGCTGTTTAGGCTATTAAGATTAGCTTTCATACTGCCGTATTATATAAAGATTCTTGTGGCAGTTTCCATGTAAAAGAAAAAGTCCTTCTGCACCTCCACTTTGCCTAAAAGGTCACACTTCCATTTAACAATGCTTTGATGATATGAAGTTGAGTGACAACACTGACCTTATGTGACGAACCCCTTTGGCATTGCAGCAGATTAGTGCCGAATTACATGAGTGTCCGTACAAGAAGGGCCTTCACATTCTGTGCCATAAGCAGAAGTTGACATACAACAAATGCCCATTCCGGTAGCCATTCTATAGGCATGACTGCCACAAGTAATGCTTGCCTGCTAATATATTTGCTCAGGTAGTCCAATGAGATTGCTAGAGCCTGCATCCGAGTGGCAGCCAACTTAGAATAGCTGATTAAAAATGGCCACTGCAACTTTAATGCAAATGACTCACTTGGAGAGGAACATGGTGGCTAGGCCCATAATAAAGAGAAGACCAAACTTGACTAGATATGTTTCTTGGCTGTCGAGGACAAGGCCAACAGCGTAGAAGGCCACAAAGGGAGAGCTGAACATGGCCCAATACTTTAATGTCTGTAAAAACAAACAAACAAACAATAATGACACTTTCTATGGGACTTTAAATTCATTCTTGCAGTTTTATAGCCCCCAGTGAGTTGCGTTATTCTTATTCACAAGTTTCTAAGCCAGAATATGAAAATTGGTGGAACAGTGCTCACTTCAAGCCTCCCCCGAATCTTGTTTGGATAACATGTGAGGATGGCAAAGCAGTTAATTGATGCCCACCTTCTGTTTAATCAATTAGACATTTTTTATTAAACAATTTTAACAGCAGCAATGTGAAAATTCTCAAATCAAACGAGAGTGGTTCAAGCGCCAAGTCAAGCCCACCTCTCTTCCCAAATAATCCCTCGTTGTGTGCATTCATAACTTTGCCTGCAGAACGGGAGTGTGCATGGAGGAAGGAAAAAACACTAGGAGGGAGTGACAGTCCCGTCACGTGACAGGCTGTTGGCTTTGGTGGCTCTAACCTTTTTCCTTCCTCCACTTCACAGTAATTGTGCTGGTATCAAAATTCATCCATTCACAATTACAGGCATACTGCAATAACCAACTTGTTCAATGCCCCAGCCCACTGAAGACATTGCACATTTGAATAATCTATAAGTGCTTTACTAAGCTGATATTACACACAGTTGTGCGCAGTCAAACAATTTCACGAAAAGTGACCAACATGCATGTTTAATGCTTGCAGTTCGATTTGTGCATATAGTTTTACACTACGTAATTGTATTAAAAGAGTGAGAACACAAATTTGTGAGCCTGTTTTTATTATTTTTTTTTTTTGCTCCTAATTAGTGGCTATTAACTTGGCCACTTGTGGCAAAGAAACTCATTTGCACCAGCACGAGACAAATTTTAAATTATATGCCCGTATATGATGACCGGTGCCAATTTCGATTTCAAAGAGCAATGTCGGCCTTGTGATGTGCTCGACCTGCTCATAAACAGATACTAGCATAGTAAACACTGGTATTCACATGACTGCAAATACCAGTGACGTCACAAACAAATTTCTGCCATGTCATCAGCACTACTGTTTCATCTGCTGAGTTGAGCATTGCGAGTGCCCTGTTCTCTTTGACCATCAAACCACGGCACTTATCTAGTGTGGTGATTGGCGAAGGAGCCCGCAAGAGTATAAATATCAGTTATAACAGCTTGATTCAATGTGCACATCTTCCCAGAGACTATGACTTTGTTCTTGTTGTCGAACAGAGGGGACAATTTCAATCAGCCTTGCCGCAGCTGCACTATTAGATCTGCTGAACAGTTTTTGTTTTAATCATTTGTAAAGTGGCCTCTCGAAAAGTGACAATAAAAGCATTGACAACTGTGAGGGGTGCTACCACCCCCTGCAAAGTCGTTTTGACCTCACGGCGTCCACAAGTCGTAGTTAGCATAGGTAGCATATACAGTAACTCTAGCGCGGTGTAGGGAGCCTACATGACCGGCCGTTTTAGGGTGATGTCAGCCTTTGACCCACTATGTGCCGCCAACACACCGCCGCCCACCAAAACACAGTGTTGCCAGACAGCAACGCCGCGCTGGGAGCAGCGGCTGGCCCCAATATGGCGGCGCACAGAAAACTATGCATCTTGGTGTCCGCATTGCGTCTACTCCCGGTTGCGTTTAGTTCTCGACAATATGGCGTTGAGCGTTGCGGTAGCGTGCTAAACACTGCCGGTGAAGCCCTGGATGCTGCGTACCGCTCTGCACTATCCACAACAGAAAGGGCATGCGAATGTTCCGCTTCCCAGCGAGCCCTGGCCGACGACAACTCTGGCTGGCTCAAGTGAAGCGAGACGGGTGGGAGAGTGCGTGTCGTATTTGCTCTGTGAATACTGCGTATTTCGTTCACTGTTTTTTGCTGCAGCACACGCTATATGTCTTTAACGGTGTTCGCGAATGCATAGATAACCGAAGTTGTCGTTGCTGCGTCCACGCATTGCGAATAGGAAGCCTACAAATGGACGCGTCCGGCGCGTCCGTACGGAGACGCGCTCGCTAGTCTGAGCTGTTGCCTCCCTTGCGTGAGTTCGCGTCAGCGTAACCTCAGTATTATGTCGCCATAGGGCCCCTTATGCCTTTGCCTAAGATGACAAGAAGCAGAAAGCCTTCTCATTTCGCTCGATTATATTGATCCTTACCCCGGAAGCTTTCTGCAACTAACGTGCTTTTGCATTTCCTCCGCGATCATAGGCTTCCAACTTTTTATTTTCAACTCTCGTTAAGCATTGCCTCCGAGATGGGCACACATTTCACCAAGCCACGATGGCGTGTGATGACGTCATCATGTGAGGTCATGTGATGACTATCATGAAACGTTATGATCACGTCACAAATTTCGGAGCTCTATGACTTCATGATGACGTCACACGGTCGGCTCCTTGATGACATAGATTGACATTCAGGCCATGCGACTTTCGATGCGCCGTCGGCTCGCATGCATTCACCTATCCAGCACGTGACCTCTGGCCTACCTTTATTCCGTTTTCTTGAATCATTTTTGTTGACACCGCCGCCGACAGTGTGTGGCAATATCAGCATACGTGTTACGTCATAGTGATTCTCATGATGCCGTCATACTTTGGTGTCATACACCATGGTATTGCTAAATGATGTATCACTCGTGTTGACACCGACGCTGGACGCCAACGACGGTTACATTTCGCGTTGGATGCATCTAAGGCTTTCGCCTGGAAAAGGGCCTTTGAATACACGGCAAGTCACTGCTAGCCGTGCAGATCACGAGTAACCCTTCTGGAGAGCAAGAGTGCTTCGCGTAGCTGGAGGGAGCGGCGGCTGGCCCCAATATGGCGGAGCACACTATGCTGAAGTTGGTGGAAGCTGGCAACAGCGTGTCCCATTGCCCGCTGGTTTTGGGTGAGTTTCTTGAAGGCACTTATTAAGATGTCTCCACCCTAAAAACGGCCGGTCATGTAGGCTCCCTGGCGTGGTGGCACCAACAACGCCATCTGGCAGGTGCGAGGTTACGCCGGCGTGCGATGCTGGGCACTTTCCCTCTGTTTGGGGTTTGGCATGGTCAACAAGGACTGTTCTCGGGGAGGTCTGTGGGTGCAATACCATGGCTAGTTCCCATGGTGAGTCAGACGATGGCGACACCACATTCGTGACACATTGTATGTGTTATGTTCTCTTTGTGTTGTATTGGCGTTATGTTGAATTATTAACAGCGAAGCTGTTCATGCCGGCCATAAAAGCTACATGTGTACAAAGACTTTCATCATTGTGAATGGGTAAGTGCCACAGAAATTGGGCATATCCCACCACATACTCACCACTCGTAATATAAAAATGAAGAAGGCAACAGACAGGCAGCAAACACCAATTAAACCTTTATGAGTTCATATATATTTTTCACGCGACAACAAAAAATATGCCTGCGGAATCTCTAAATAACGTGCTTAGAAATAGTATGAAGCAATTTTCAACAAAATACGACCATTAGTTTACGAGAAAAAAAAGGGACGTATGTGTCCCGTTGACCCATGACGTGTCTTTTGAAAAGTGGAACAACACCTGTCCCATTGTCTCATGAGCGCACCACACTTTAATCCTTTCGCCAATTTTCTTGCACGAAAACGCTCAAAGCAAGTGGTACAGAGGGGCACTTCAGAAACTGTGCAAAAAACCTTCTGGCGCAACTAATTTCCAGCTGCCGTAAACGATGTGCGCCTTCGCCTGCTGTACTGTGCCAGCGGGTCTGTCTGAGCTCTTCGCATACACCAACCGTTTTAGCTCCTTTCCATCTCTTCTGTCGGTGTAGATAAGGACGAACACCTCACTTATGCCTGAATTTCTGCCCATATACAAAAGTGCGGCTATGAATCAAGGCAAGCCACATCAGTTAGGTGTCACCGAATGCACTGTATCCTATAAATACATTCACAGTGATGCTACCGAGGACTTCTGATTTGGAGCAATTTTTGGAGCAGCAAAATTTCCGTTTTGGAGCACTTTGGAGCAGCAAAATTTTCATCTTGGAGCACTTTGGAGCAGCAAAATTTCCGTTTTGGAGCACTTTGGAGCAGCAAAGTTTTCATCTTGGAGCACTTTGGAGCAGATAATTTTGCATTAACATTCAAGCACCTGAGTACTATTATGGGGCTCTTATGAAGGCTAGAAATATTTCGATTCATTGCAAATCTCATGGAAAAAAATCATCTCAGAAGCATAGGCGTGCGCACAGGGGGGGGGGGGCAGGGGGGGGCGCCTTTCCCCCTAATCACCTAAGAGGGGGGGGTGCAAAATCTGCCCCGTACATTGACCCTTCTAGTCACCTAAGAGGGGGGGGGGCACCAAATCTGCCCCATACATTGACTTAGTAGCGTGGGGGGGGGGGGGCGCTGCGATGAACCTTCGCCCCCCCTGATGGGGAACCCTGCGCACGCCTATGCTCAGGAGAACTCCATATTTCACTCGCTAATGAAAAAATAAGGGCTCATGCAGTTGAGTGTTCTGGATTAACCTCTTCGGCGATTATTTTCGACAGTAGCAAATAAACAAAATATCGGATCAAGATAATTACACTTTACGAAATAACACTCTAAATACATCTATGTGGTTATCAGCAGACATGGTAGACAAACGCCGTGATGTACAGCAGTGCCTCAATGCCAAAGAGCCACACTGTCCCTGATGCATTCCCCTAAGACAACCCCAAGGCGAAAGCCAGGTTCTTTTTCTTCTCGATCGATGGGTTGATCCTCCCCCTCTCTCTCTGCAAGCTTTCTGCACCTCAGCTGGTTTTGCGCTAGCTCCATGATCAGCGCACCGATCACGGAAGCAGTGTAAAGTGACGATGTCATGTGATGGCGTCATCACGTGACATGACGATATATTACGCCATGATGACGTCACAAGTTTTGACGATCTATAACGCAATGATGATGCCATCACATGATGATTATTTTTAGTATCAATCGACTGACGCCGCCGACGGTCAATCTTCGTGTTTGATAAAGCATCTAAGGCTTTCGCATTAATATTGCGTATTGAACGTTAACAGCCTGGCCTTACATACCAAACTGTCCTCCACCATGTCACCTGTGTGCCATGCACGAAACAGCTTCGCTTATCATCCACTTCAAGAGTGAAATGGCTCCTCAACTTTTTAAAAATTTTATTGCGATAGCAATTATATGGACACTCTCGGCGGATTTTTGCCGTCGCCGTTGCTGTAATTTTCCGTATAAAGTCCAAATTAATAACATCACCACGTGCATTCTAGCCGCGGGTAAAAGCTCGCGAGCGCTGGCGACGAATGCAACTGAAGCGGAGATTAAACTAGCCGGCCGTCAGTCTCCGTCGCACGGACAGCGCATGAGATAACATCTTGCCGCGTGCGGGCCTGCCGTCGAATGCTCATCAAACAGAGAGGAAACGCCCCTCCCGTCTTTCGTAAGGAGCATGGCGGGACGCCAGGGGAGCGGAAGGGGGGGGGGGCGCATCGTTCGAAGGGCGCAGTCGCTTGCGCGCTCGCTATCTCGAGGCATCAGGAGACGGCTCGTAAACTTGCTGTGCTCTCAACGCTTACTTCGCGTTTAGAGAACTCAGAGCAAGAAAACGCTTCGGTTCCTGGAGCGGCCATATTCCCTTAAACCAGCGTTTTGTTGAGTTACACGAGATCGGATCCAAAAGAGTTAGCTACTAGCCTTACTTCGTTTAACAATACAGTTTGTTGGTATCGCCATCATTGCTTCGCCCTTAAGCGAAACTGAGTTTTTTTACCCGTCAGCTATTGACCACCGAAAGCGAGGGGCGGACGTGTAACATGGGGTAGCCGCTTCACTGTGGGCCGTCAGCGACGGGCCCGCTACTGACAGCTGCGTATTTGCGGCTGCTCCGACCAGGATATATGCTTTTATTAATGAGATTACATTTTTAAAAAGCAAGCAAAAAATTCGAATTGGAACCCTAGCACGTGAGCTCGAAAGGGCAGGGCCTTTTAGGGGATATTACCGCAGAGTGATTACAAACTCGGACGTGCTGGCGGAAAGAATTACGAAAAAGCTGTTCTGGATGAAGATCCATGGATAAAGTATATCTGAGGAAAAGTGTCAACACGTTTCAACCGTTCGTGTGCTCTTCCATAAACGCTAAGCAATTAAACTTCGATATTCTCCCATATATCTACTGCGAGCGTTCCCAGATATCATTCCACGATGTCCGGAAACAGAAGTCAGTGATGCTACCGAGGACTTCTGATTTGGAGCAATTTTTGGAGCAGCAAAATTTCCATTTTGGAGCACTTTGGAGCAGCAAAATTTTCATCTTGGAGCACTTTGGAGCAGATAATTTTGCATCTGGGAGCACTCTGGAGCAGCGAATTTTACATCCTGGAGTGCACTACAGAAGCATATTGCAATAACATTCAAGCACCGGAATATTACTATGCGGCTCTTATGAAGGCTAGAAATATTTCGATTCATTGCAAATCTCATGGAAAAAATAATCTCAGGAGAACTCCATACTTCACTCGCTAATCAAAAAATAAGGGCTCATGCAGTTGAGTGTTCTGAATTAACCTATTCAGCGATTATTTTCGACACTAGCAAATAAACAGAATACCAGATCAATAAAATTGCACTTTATGAAATAACACTCTAAATACATCCATGTGGTTATCAGCAGACATTGTAGACAAACGCCGTGATGTACAGCAGTGCCTCAATGGCAAAGAGGCACACTGTCCCTAATGCATTCCCCTAAGAAAACTCCAAGGCGAAAGCCAGGTTCTTTTTCTTCTCAATCGACGGGTTGATCCTCCCCCTCCTTCTCTGCAAGCTATCTGCACCTCACCTGGTTTTGCGCTAGCTCCATGATCGGCGCACCGATTACGGAAGCAGTGTAAAGCGACGATGTCGTGATGGCGTCATCATGTGACATCACGACATATGACGCCATGATGACGTCACAAGTTTTGACGATCTCTATGACGTGATGATGACGCCATCACATGATTATTTTTTGCATCAATGGATTGACGCCGCCGACGGTCAATTTTTGTGTTTGATAAAGCATCTGATGCTTTCGCATTAATATTGCGTATTGAACGTTAACAACCTGGCCTTACATACCAAACTGTCCTCCACCATGTCACCTCCTTGCCATGCGCGAAACAGCTTCGCTTATCATCCACTTCACAGAGTGAAATGGCTCCTCAACTTTTTTTAAATGTTTATTGTGATAACAATTATATGGACGCTCTCCGCGGATTTTTGCCGTCGCCATTGCCATAATTTTCTGTATAAAGACCAAATTAATAACATCACCATGCGCATTCTAGCCGCGGGTAAAAGCTCGCGAGCGCTGGCGACGAACGCGGCTGAAGCGGAGATTAAGCTAGCCGGCCATCTGTCTCCGTCGCACGGACAGCGCATGAGATAACATCTTCCCGCGTGCGGGCCTGCCATCGATTGCTCATCAAACAGAGAGGAAACGCCCCGCCCGTCTTTCGTAAGGAGCATGAAAGGACGCCAAGGGAGCGGGGGAGGGGGGGAGGGGACCGCATCGTTCGAAGGGCGCAGTCGCTTGCGCGCGCGCCATCTCGAGGCATCAGGAGACGGCTCGTAAACTTGCTGTGCTTTCAACGCTTACTTCGTGTTTAGAGAACTCAGAGCAAGAAAACGCTTCGGTTCCTGGAGCGGCCATATTCCCTTAAACCAGTGTTTTGTTGAGTTACGCAAGATCGAATCGAAAAGAGTTAGCTACTAGCCTTACTTCGTTTAACAATACAATTTGTTGGTATCGCATTCATTGCTTCGCCCTTATTAAGCGAAACTGACTTTTTTTACTTGTCAGCTATTGACCACCGAAAGCGAGGGGCGGACGTGTAACATGGGGCAGCCGCTTCACTGTGGGCCGTCAGCGACGGGCCCGCTACTGACAGCTGCGTATTTGCGGCTGCTCCGACCAGGATATATGCTTTTATTAATGAGATGACATTTTCAAAAGCAAGCAAAAATTCGAATTGGAACCCTAGCACGTGAGCTCGAAAGGGCAGGGCCTTTTAGGGGGTATTTACCGCAGAGTGATTAAACTCGGACGTGCTGGTATAAGCAATTACGAAAAAGCTCTTCCGAATGAAGATCCTTGGATAAAGTATATATGAGGAAAAGTGTGAACGCGTTTCCACCGTTCACGTGCTCTTCCATAAACGCGAAGCCAGGAAAATTCGATATTGCTCCACATATATACTGCTAGCGATCCCAGATTTCATTCCGCGATGTCCGGAAACAGAAGTGACAGACATTTTAGCAGCACACATGTAGTTATTACTGAACATTGCTTTCCTTACGTGCCGTGCGACGCTTGAAACGAGCTGTCAGCAGCGTTTCTAGAACAGACGACGTCCACCGATGAATCGCCGTCGCACTTTCTCGCTACCGAGAGGCCTAGACGTCACGAGCCTCTGCGGAGAGCGCGTTTTGCTGTCGAGCCGACTTGCAGAACAGAAGCTGCGTCGGCACCGTGCATGGCATCGTGGCTTATTCGGGACGCACGCGCGAGCGCTATTTATTCAGCGGAATAATTCTTCGTCCATGGTTGCGACTTTGGCAGCCCCAAGATCAAGCTGCACATGTTCTGACGCGCCGGCCGTGCGATTGCCGGTGACAGACGGCCCCAAACCCGAGACTTTGGCGCAGTTTGGCGCAACTTTCGTCGATATTATCAGGATGGCGCAGTAAATACAATTTGGCGCACTTTGGCGCAGTTGGCGCAGGAGTGGAATCACTGAGAAGTGACAGGCATTTTAGCAGCACGCATGTAGTTATTACTGAACATTGCTTTCCTTACGTGCTGTGCGACGCTTGAAACGAGCTATCAGCAGCGTTTCTGGAACAGACGACGTCCGCCGATGAATCGCCGTCGCACTTTCTCGCTACCGATAGGCCTAGACGTCACGAGCCTCTGCGGAGAGCACGTTTTGCTGTCCAGCCGACTTGGAGAACAGAAGCTGCGTCGGCACCGTGCATGGCATCGTGGCTTACTCGGAACGCACGTCGCGAGCGCTATTTATTCAGCGGAATAATTCTTGGTCCATGATTGCGACTTCATTGGCAGCCCAAGATCGAGCTGCACATGTTCTGACGCGCCGGCGGTGCGATTGCCGGTGATAGACGCCCCCAAGCCCGAGACTTTGGCGCAGTTTGGCGCAAATTTCGTCGATATTATCAGGATGGCGCAGTAAATACAATTTGGCGCACTTTGGCGCAGTTGGCGCAGGAGTGGAATCACTGCATTCATGAACTCCGTCCAGGTCTGAGGTATTAGCTTTTCTCTTAGCCTTTGTATATTCGTGTTCTCTTTCGCTTCCTGACTTTCTAGAGCATCGATCTCGTCATTCCTTTCTTTAGGGCCTCCATTTCAGGAACAACATCTTAGCCACAGCTTTTGGTCTCAATGCCACTGGTAGCACAGTTGTAAGAAAGGACTAAAATGAATTTCGGTGCCTTCTTTATCTTGAAGCGCTGTCTATTGACATAATAATGCCCATCGAACTTGAAAAAAACATTTACGCGTGCCTGTTATGTAATTAGGCTCAGCAAGGAACTGCTTCATTTTTCATTCCAAGTGCATTATGACACGATTACTGGCCGATATACTGCTCCAATTTTGAAACAAAATCTATAGTTTTATGCTAGAACTACTGCTTTCGAAATTCAGAAAAGAAGAAACAACCATAAATCTAGAACTTTAGCTATCGTGCAAGCAATAGAACAGCCGTTTTAAAAAATTTCTACAGAACAAAACAAATTTAGACTCAACGTATCACCGATACCACGTACTGTGAACGTATGAAATATTTTTTTCTTGGCTTCCTAAATGTTTCTCACCCATTGCAGCAGAAAATCATGTCGCTGATGGCAACGTGCAATGGCAGACGAAGCTTTTACTGAAGAAGAAAAAGTGGGACAGATTTGTCCCATTATCCCTCAAAGGGGTAAGAGTGACGTAACCAGTAATTGAGAAACGCTTTATTAAACCGTCGGGATTAACCACGTGATAACATCGTGACCGCATGTTTCAGCTTCGCTGAAGTATCTGTACGGAGTGCTTCGGCGGTATGTACAACGAGGGAATACTAGGGAACGGGAAGAAGACCCCGAAGAGATGGAAACCCTACACGAACGACGACATGCCGGTAAATCTACGAGAGGTGCGGACGCTCGGTTTCATCGCGGGTTTTTGTCTCTGGAATTTGGACATCCATGACATGTCTGTGGTTTAAGTTGAACCTCTGTGCGCTGAGAAGCAACCTAAAAACAACCTATCATCACCTAGCTAAAGCCTAGCAAAAACCCGAAGCAACCCGATTAGACATCGTCCAGCTTCGCTGTTTCAAGCCTTGCACCACTTAGTGCAAGCTTCGCCTTTTTTTTTCTGTAGTTATTTATTAGATCCAGCTGGCAAGCTTGCCGTCATGTAAAAGCAGTTAATAAATGGCCACGTGTTTGTTTGCTCGACTGTGTGTACTGTGTCTGTGTTCATTGTAGTACTTGCGCGATAACAAACGGGGACGAAGAAAGGAGTACACACATTTTCTTGGTTCAGCGAACTGGGAGCGCGGAAAAAACACAAAGGACACATCATAGTGAGGCCGCTGAGTGAGAGGTGGCGCCGTGATCGCGCGATGGCGCCAGCAGCGCTGCCTGGCAGTAGAGTGACCTAGAACACTGGGTGAGTGTCCAAAGCGCCAGCTCCCGCATGGGCCTTTTGCAGTGAACCTCCGTGCTGAACCCGTGGGCTTCCTGCACTCGAGAAGCGTGCGGAAAGCGAGGGGCGTCTGCTATGCGTTGTAGCTTTTTGCGCTGACTTTCTACATTGGGCACTTGAAGTCTACTTAACTTTAATAATGCAGTGTGGAATGGAGCTTATCCATCTTTAAGTACTGTGTTAGTGCAGGGGCAACAACAGAATGCAAAAAATCATGTGTCAGGCGGCATCAGCATGGCCTATGTTCTGATGCAAAAGTTCGGAAACGGTGTAACTGTGCATGCGTAAAAACGCATAAAATGAACACGCATAAGGGAGGAACGACACAACCTTTTTCCCATGGGTAAGTGGGCAATATCATCATGCATGCAAGAATCAAGAGTAATGAAAAGTAAATTACTCACGCAGTCAACTGAAACACTTAAGTGTAGTGACAGCTTCGCTCACCACTTCGAGCTTTGTACCCACGGTCGCCAGTGGTTTACAGCCATATGACTATGTCCTTGTTCGACTATTTGTTAGCCTCGACTACTACGTTATTATGAACAGAGTGCATTAAGAAGGAGTAAGGAAAACAAGAGAAAGAGTACAGCAACAAGGTGCACCATGCGCAGAGCTTGTGTTAAATTCAGACATTTGATAGAAAAGCAGTGCGAGGTAAACAAACTTTATTTCAGAAGCTTGTGCATAAAAGGCGTAATATACAAAAATGCTTTACAGATATCCAGATATCATTAAATTAAAGATATAGATATCCGCATTCTTGCTGTACAAGTTAAACAGCTGCCTGAACAAAAGTGTGGTAAGCATTTTACAAATGTGAAGGGGTTATTTCAATCACTTTAGAAAATTGTTCGAACACTGAGATCTCCTGTCTACCTAGCCTGAAAAAAATGCAGCATGCGATAAGATATAAACCCTAGAAAGAGGTATAGAGACTGGATGTTTCTGGGCCAGCTGGGGCCACTTATGCGCCGGTCTTGCTTATATCTACAGGAATCGATCGCTTTACATCAGTAGGAAATGTTTGTGCGAGATGCGTGCACTGGTTCACCATACCAAATGAAAACAGATTCAAACAACTCATGCTCATGTACAGAGGCTTAACTTCACATACTTTGAAGGTTTATGGCAGTTAGCGCTCGCGCGGTTCAGAGACTTTATAAAAAAAATATTAGACGAGTAGTTACATACGTGGCACCCGAACGCAATTTCCCGCTTTTTCCTGATGAGCTCAATAACACCCATCCCGCTTTCATGCTGAAGCTCTCGATATTGAAAGAGCATGTGAAGAGGATTTTCAAATCTCTAACAAATATAAAGAGATGGCCAGATGAGTAAAGCAAGCCCCTTTTGTCCCACAGACACTCTGAGCTGAGAATCACTTCTGTTTTCGGGTGTTCGCTCATAATATGAAGTGAGGCATGCACAATGATGCAATGTTATGGTTTCATCTATTTTGGTTTGTCTTGCTTCTTTCCCATATTTTTTTTTTCACATATCATTTAACTATGCACTCACTTCTTCATAATCTATGGGTAAGTTCGATGTGTTGAGACAGAGATTGGTGACCACCACGTTTTCATCATCTGACGGAGACAAATCGTCAGACCACACACCTTCAGTATAATTTCTGGCTAAAGAAGGCGGGTTTGCGTCACACGTCATGTTATTAAGGCAAAAACGTTGGATGTCTCATCAAACGCGAAAATTGACAGTCGGCGGCTGCGTAAGCACGAGTAATGCAAAAAATCATCATGTGATGATGACATTGTGACCTCACAGACCGCCAAAATCTGCAACGTGATCGCATTAAATCGTCACTTTGCACTGCTTTTGTGATTAGTTGGCTGCTCACGGAAGCAGTGCAAAACAAGGTGGGGGGCAGAAAGCTTTCGGAGGATTAATACATCGAATGAATAAAAAGAAGATGGCCTTTGAGTTGTCTTAGGTGATAGCATAAAGGACCTTGTGCGTTTTTTATCATTATGCAAATGGCAAGCATGTCCAGTTATTGATGCCATGACCTATTAGTCACGTTAAGCATTCATTCCTGCCCTTCTATGCCAATTTTGGTGAATACGCCGGCAAATACATTCCGTTTCACATGTTTTATTATTAAAGCTTTCACCTTAATAATAAAGCAGCTTAGCACAGGAAGCAGTCTTGCAAAACAAATCGAACGTATGAAATAAAATAAAGAATATGAAGAGTGCAAACACGTTAGCATTAGCTAGCCACTTACTATGTGCATATCTGCTATGTTCTCCTGGTTATCTTTGCGATCACTGAACTTTTTCTTCTGCAGCACGTTTACGGTCCTCGCTCCTCCCATATAATCGCGCTGCGCTTGGACACTATCCCTATTCTAGGCCACTCTACTGGTGGGAGCGAGGTCAGGCCGGTGTCCAATGTAGAGCACTTTCAATCTTTTGAGGTTTGGCATGGTCAGTGATGGACAGCTCTCGAGGAGGTTCGTGGGTGCAATTCCGCGGCTCGTTCCTCAGGACTTCCTCCTGGTGAGGCGGACGTCAATGACGCTACATTCACGGTACATTGTACGTGTTATGTTGTTTTGTGTGTTATGTTCTCTTTGTGTTGTACTGACATTATATTGGATTATATGTCATGCTCCTAGTTACTTATCATATTCAGCTGGTGAGGTTGCCATTATGTGAAAGCAGTTAACCCTTTCAGTGATAATGGGACGAATCTGTCTCACTTTTTCTCCTCCAGTAAAAGCTTCCTCCGCCGCTGCGCGTTGTTATATCGACGCCATGTGTTGTATAGGCAGGAGCGCAACGCAACCGACGGGAGGGCGCGTAGCGTGACGACTCATAGACCGAGCTTCGGAGAGACTGGCGGGAGACCCACGTTTATTGCAGGCGGTTTTATGGAGGGGGAAGAAGGATGATTGGTCAGCCAGGCACGGGTCACATGACTGGCACGGCCACGCCGGGTTGGTTGAGGGAAACATGTATAGCGGAGGCCTAGCTCCACCCAGCGACATGCACAGGAAACTTTGTCGCACTGGTGTGCTTGCATGACACCAGGGGTGGTAGCGAAGCTGAAACTGGTAGCGAAGCTGAAAACACGGCACCAGCACGATTCCCGTGGAGTGTTGCAATCGTCACAGACAGCGCTAAGTAATATTGGTAATATCCTCCCGCTGCGCTGCTTGTTTTGGCATCCACAAACGACGCAGTAATTCCCAGAGGAGCTCTTATACATGGAAGCGGTGTGAACGGGTACTTTTTCGCACTTCAAAGCCTCAGAGTTGCAGCTTGCCATGTTTAGTTGGCGCAACACACGCATGCCTTGGCCTTCCCTGGCGGCCCAGCGCAATGTGGTGTGGGTGCGAGAGTATCCATTCAGCTCACCAACAGCCTGGGCGCAAGACTGGCGTGCTCTGGTGTATAGAAATACCACGTATGTACAGCACACACACGGACATTAATTCAACAGAATGTGGAACTGCGTTGATCCCACATGTCAATGCAGACACTACCACATCATGGAAAGAGCTGAAGCACTCGTCTATCCACTATGCAGCACAATTATGGCAGTAGAGAGCTTTAGTTTGTCCATAGACTTGCTAACGTTTGTGGATACCATTACCAGAGCTGTTGATCGCAGCGGCAGAGTCAGTAGTGACACCTTGTGGTATTCTGTGCAACTACAATATATTACGAATTCTTTTTGTTGCACTGCCATTCTTGTCAAAACCATTCTTGTCAAAATTGAGAGTGCTGTGAGTTGTTAATACCTCACTCTCAATACTTTACAGATAGTCAGTAAAGCGGATAATCACTGCAATGTTAAGCTTTGCGGGTCTTTGGTTGAGCTCTGCATCATCAGGTGCCGCTACCAGCGTTGTCCATTACGTTCACATCTCCGGCAACCAAACCAAAACTTGTGTTGTTTACAAAGAGTACCAAAGTATTCTTTAGAAGAGTAGAAGTTTGAGCCAGTCGGTGATGCATACATACTTAGTAAAGTGAAGTGCAATAAACGGCACAGAAAAGTGAGCGCTCATCATGTCTGTCTCAGTTTTCTGTCCCATCTATTGCACTTCACTTTACCAAGAACCCAAGGAATGAATACATCCAAACCTGTAGCATGTTGCGTGTTTCGTGGCCAGGCCTTACAGTGTCGCCACCATTGAAACGACTACAGCGCACCACCAGCAGCAGTAATCTAAACACCAACTAAGTCTTTATACAGTTAAACCTGCCCATAACGGACCTCCATACAAAGAATTCCTTGATATTACGAAGTTGTTCTATTCCCTACCGTTACTCCATAAAAGCACATGTATTTGCGACCTCTATGTAACAAAGTGGCAGTGGGAGACACCCTTAATATTGCCACGCCCACTTCTTGTTTTATTTTGATGTAGTCGGGTTTGACCAGCAAGGACGGTTATAACGCTCGACGATGTCCGCGAAGCAGTGTTCGAGAAGCTTCGCTATTGTAGTAGATCGTTTTGTCAAGATTGCGCACCGCACGCGAATGTTCCAGCTTTGTCGAGAGATAACGCCGCCACCAGAGATATCGCTGGAAAGTTCAATAGCGCCTGTATAAAAGCCGACGTGCTTGACCGCTTGTCAGTTTTCTCGACGGTCGACACTCTGTTCGCCACTATCAGCGTATTGCTGTAGTTTGACTTTCAGTTTCCCGGTAAAGAAACAAGTCGACGAGATGCTACGGGACAACATCATCCAGCCGTCCAAGAGTCCGTGGTGTTAGTGAAGAAGAAGGACGGGACACTGCGCTTCTGCGTTGATTATCGGCGCCTGAACAAAATCACGAAGAAGGACGTGTACCCCCTCAAACGAATAGATGACTCCCTGGATCGACTTCACAACGAGACATACTTTTCGTCGATGGACCTCAAGACCGGCTATTGGCAGATCGAAGTAGACGAAAGAGACCGAGAAAAGACCGCTTTTATAACACCCGATGGCCTCTTTGAGTTCAAAGTCATGCCTTTCGGTTTTTGCTTGGCCCCTGCGACGTTCCAGCGCGTCATGGACACCGTATTGGCCGGATTGAAGTGGCAGACGTGCCTTGTGTACTTGGACGATGTCGTTGTGTTTGCCGCAAGGACGACGTCGTCGTGTTTTCCTCGACCTTCGACGAGCATCTCAGGCGGCTTGAGGCAGTACTTCAAGCAATCAAGACCTCTGGACTGACCCTGAAGCCAGAAAAGTGCCGAAAAGTGCCAGAAAAGTGACGACGAGCTCTTGTTTCTGGGTCATGTGATCAGCAAGTCTGGAGTGCGCCCAGACCCGCGGAAAACAGCTGCCATCGCCGACTTCGCGCCGCCCACCGACAAGAAGGCCGTGCGCCGATGTCTCGGCTTATGCGCTGCAGACGCTTCGTCAAAAACTTTTCACGGATCGCCGAACCACTGGCGCTTCTCACGAAGAATAACGTGGAATTCAGGTGGGAAACGGCGCAAGTGGCCTTTCAAGAACTTAAACGCCACCCATATTTGCGCATTTCGACCATTGCGCCGATACGGAAATACACACCGACGCAAGCAGCGTAGAACTCGGTGCCGTCCTTGTGCAAAAGACTGACGGGCTTGAAAGGGTTATCAGTTATGCTAGCCAACAGAAAACAGAAAGACAACAGAAAAGGAATGCCTTGCCATCCTCTGGGCTACGTCAAAGTTTCGCCCCTACCTCTATGGCAGGCCCTTCAAAGTTGTCAGTGACCATCACGCCTAATGTTGGCTAGCTAACTTGAAGGAACATTCAGGTCGTCTCGCACGATGGAGTCTGAGGTTCAAGAATTCGACATTATATACAAGTCCGGACGAATACACTCTGCAGCCGACTGCCTCTGCAGCCGACTGTCAGAAGTGGGATGACATCGCGTGACAGTAAGTTCGGAGCGTAGGAATAACGCCCCCCAGCCCTAGGCCTTACCACGACGGAACGGTAGCACGATGGACCTCGAGACCGGCGAGCCGCCAAAACTGTACGGCGTCAACCTTCAGCCACCGGCATCGTTCGACTTCGCGAACCCGGCAACATGGTCGACATGGCTCAGCTGCTACGAAGACTTCACCGCGGTTTCGGGACTGACAAAAGCGTCGGAAGACGTGCAGGTACGCTCGCTACTGTACTGCATGGGCCCAGAGGCACGTCCGCTTCTCGAGACGTTCTCGCTCGACGCCCAGTCGCTCGCCTCGTACCAAGTTGTTGCCGCCCGCTTCCCTGAGCACTTCGTGCACCCGGCCAACGAGCTCTACGAGTCGTCGCGGTTCCACAGGCGTGTTCAGCTACCCGGCGAATGCGTCGACACGTACTACGCGGAACTGTGCAGAATGGTGAAGCGCTGCAACTACCAGTCAGCTGCTGTCGAGGAAAGGCTCGTACGCGACCGGTTCGTCGTCGGCCTCCGTGACTTTCGCCTCTCGGATCAGCTGTGCCGAAACGCGAAGCTGATGCTCAAGGAGGCATGGACACAAGCCCGTCAGTCCGAAGACGCTGACAAAAGAGAAGGAGTTGACCCAGAACCGTGGCATCACCTTCGACGTCGAGACTGACCACCTGCCTCTCGTTTCACTTCTGGGCAAGATGGAAATGGATATGTTGCCGCCTCGTATTCAGAGACTACGGCTCAAGACAATGCAGTACCAGTTTCGCATGCTGCACGTGCCAGGAAAACTGCTAGCAACAGCAGATACCTTATCACGTATCACCCACAAGGCATCCACTCCTGCGGACACGGTGGAACTCTTCGCAGCACAAGTAGTCGGCTGCATGTCGAAAGTCTTGCCACTCAGCCCTGAAGATGTACGACAGGCACAAGAATCCGATGGAGAGTGCAAGGTCCTCATCTCCTTCTGCCAGCAGGGTTGGCCACGAAAGACCAAGCTACCTCTGCATGTGTCGAAGTACGCCTCCGTGGCGGACGAGCTCTCTGTCTGCGACGGTATCCTGCTGAAAGGCCCCCGGATTGTCATCCCATCATCTCTTCGGCCGGTGGTCTTGACGCTGTTGCACGAAGGCCATCAGGGCGTCAACAGGACCAAGGCCCTAGCTCGGGAGCCGGTTTGGTGGCCGGGTATCTCAGCAGACATCGCCTCTCTCGTCACCAACTGTGAACAGTGCGCTTCCACCCGGGTGAACCTTGCAGAACCCCTAGTCTCCACAGCTCTACCTGGACGTCCCTGGGAATTTCTCGGAATGGACTTGTTCCATCTCAATGGCCAGACGTTCCTCCTGGTGGTGGACTACTACTCGAGGTTTCCCGAGGTGGTGACCCTGAGAAGCACTACAGCTCGGGCAGTCATCGATGCTCTCAAAAGCATCTTCGCACACCACGGAATCCCACAAGACATCAGGTCGGACAACGGCCCACCATTCTCGTCGCAAGAGTATGTGGCATTTGCAACGTCTTATGGCTTCAACCATGCGACCAGTAGCCCACACTACGCCCGGTCAAACGGAGAGGCAGAGAGGATGGTACGGACAGTCAAGGACCTGTTCCGGAAGTCCAAAGACCCTCACCTCGCTCTGCTCAGTTATCGGGACACTCCGGGAGTCGATGGCTTCAGTCCAGCCCAGTTGTTGATGGGACGTCAGCTGAGAACCAGAGTCCCGAAGCAAAACTCCCAGCTACGTCCCAACTGGCCGCCTAGGAAAGATGTCGTCGCCAAGGATGTAGCCTACAAGCGTAAGCAGACCGACGACTACAATAGGCATCACGGAGCTCGAGACCTGCCACCTCTCCAAACGGGTCAGCGTGTGTGGGTGCGCCCTGACCAAGTGCAAGCTACCGTTGAGAGCTGGGCTAGTTGGTGACTGATCATTATGCCTATATGGTTAGGTAGCGCACTTTCGACGGGGACAAAAGAAACAGAATGTAGCGAGTGTCGTGTCCTTTCTGTTTCTTTTGTCCCCGTGCGCTACCTAACCATATATGCAAGCTACGGTCCTCAGTCCGGGGTAAAGGCCAAGAAGCTACGTGGTTGAAACAGACCGAGGTGGTGTTCTGCAGCGCAACCGCGGTCACCTAGTGCCTTTCGTGCCTTCTGCCTCCGGTGAGGAATTGCTGCGAACAGCTGCACAGCAACGATCGCCACCACAGCAAGTTCTTCAGGAACCTCAGCCTGCCAACAGCGTGGAACCTGTGTTCCCCCAAGGGCAGCCTTTGCAACATTCCCCTGCAGCCAGGGACCGTAGTGATGGTGTTACACGAACACGTTACGGCCGGCGCGTTGTTCCACCGCACCGTTTGAACTTGTGACATTGTGATGTGTTGGGCGCCCTCCATCCTCCCATCGGACTTTCTCAAGGGGGGAGATGTAGAGGTCGCCACAATTCAGCCTTTTGATTAGGCCGCCACTGGAGCGTGGCGCCCCCTGTTACTGCGTGCATCCTATATATATGTTCGTGCCCCAATAATGTCGGGGTTACATTTTCGTCCGAGCGAGCAGCGTGTACACGTTAGTCTTTGCGTGCCCGTGCCCTTGCGGCACTAACCACGCGACAACTGTGTCGCGTCGACAACTGTGTTTAATGCCGACAACTGTGTCGTCACTACCGAGATGTCACATTAGGCGCTGGTGGAATCAGTCCGTGACTACGATGACAACGACGGATCTTCGGAGGCCGACTCATCACTGTCATTACGTGCTTTGCCTTCTTGCGCCGTGCTGTGGGTTCGCGAGACCGTGGCCTCAGAGATTGGCTCCGTCAACACAATATCGCGTTGCCAGAGCCAATCTCAGAGGCCATGGCTAGACGACGACGGAACAGCATTGTATTGACGTCCTACAAACGTTCAGTATTGCCATCCCTCACAAACAAGCAATAGAGCAAAATAACTCAGTTGTCTGCTGCTAAATAAATGTTTTGAGTGAGCTCTGCCTTCAATTTCCCTTGTGTTTAATTTGTGCGTTTCTTTTCCGAATTTTCATGCTGAAACTGGATATAACAAAAACCTGTTTGTTACGAATGTTTTGTCAATTTCGTTATATCCAGGCTTAGCTGTATTGCCAATAATATCTGTAAGATTTCGGATCAATACACAAAAAAAGAAATGTTTCTCGTTTAATTTTAGGCAGTCTGATGAAGCATGCTTAGCGCAAACGCTGGGAAGTTTGAAAAATGATAAAGTTCTCGTGGCAGCGCCAACCTCACTGATAGTTGGGAAAGGCTATGTTAAAATCAAGCTACAGTTTGCGAACTATTGTGAACGAAGTGATGAAACATCTACAGCTGCAGAAGTGCAGGGGCTTTAGTGGTACACTTTTATTATACAAGCAAAGGCTTCATGCAGTTCTATGTACTGATCATTCAGCGCTGCAGAATGTTGTGTTGTGCGACTCCTGGTGACATGCTGAGACACCAGTGCTGTTGTGCTCTCTATTCATGCTACTGGGGGGAGCTAAGTCTCTGCCGTGCCTCTTTGCTACCACCAATCCGGCGTGGCCATGCCGGTCATGTGACCCGTGCCTCGCGGACCAATAACCTTTCTTCTCCCTCCTTAAAACCGCCTGCAATAAACACGGGAGAGCAGTCTCCCATCAGTCTCGCCGAAGCTTGGTCTCTGCGTCGTCACTGGGCCTCTTCGATTTTCCCTGTTCGGGCAGCCAGACGGCAGCCCGAGGACTCCTTTCTGACAGGAAATGACGTCATTATGCGTCACAGTGACGATGGTCAAAATTTTCGGGCAAGCGTCGGGCAGCCCGAGGGCTGCCGCCACAGCATCATCATCATCGTCACGCTAGCGCAGCGAGCTCTGTGTCGTCTGCTACATCTTCGCCCTGTAGACACAGCGGCTTCGGCAGACGAGTTCGTTGTGCTGCTACAAGCAATCGCAGAACTGCTACACGCTTACGATGCGATTGAAGAGGAAAGCGGTGACGTGGAGCATCGCACCATCAGCCTGTTGTTGGCCCGGCGAATGAGGTAGGATCGGCACCGTATTCCGTTATACATCGAGATGGTTGTGCCAGCGTATGTGGACCTGGAGTTCAGAAAAATGTTTCGACTGTCCAGAAGCACAGCTGCGGCTCTTGTAAAAGAATTTGAGAGGTCCGCATTTTATCCGCAGGGCTAGAGTCGGAAGAACGAAGCTGTCAGCTGAGAAGACCGTGCTGATCAGGCTAAGCTATCTTGATCGGCACGTAAACTACAATGTATGTAGTTGCGGACAAATTCGACGTGAGTGGGTCGAGCGTGCACGGCAAAATTCGGCGTGTTCTTGACTTCCTAAATGCTATCAGTGCGAGAGAGATCAAGTGGCCGGACAGCAACGACATCGCACGAAGCAAGCGTGCATTTTGTGCGCTGTATCAACGCCAAGGGGTAGAAGCCGGCCTTCCAGACGTCATCGGGGCCCTTGACGGCTATCACATTCGCATATCGCGACCATCAGAATCGGAGGGGAGCTACTAAAACCGAAAGAAACTTCGGCGCTGCCCGAGGACACGAATTAAACGTAAACAACACGAAGATTATTCGCATGACACTGAAACGTCTTACCTTTGATCACATACACGAGATTACCACCGTGCAGCCCAACGCATCCGTTCTTCTAGAGAGGGCGCACTTCTGTCTGCACCTCGCTTAAAATAATATTTCGTGGCGTTAGGACAGACGCAGGCTACAAATGAAATGCACGTTCAACCACCGTGAAAGCAGCGACCCGAAAAAGACTCGTCAAACGGAGCGGCGAACTTCTGCTCACAGAATTCGCGAGCAGACGACGCGACGAAAAAAAAAAAAACACACGCAGAAGAGCGCGTCGTCTGCTTGCTGCCAGCGTGCTGCCAGCGCAAAATCATTCTGGCAGGAGAGCGAGTCCGCGGGCAGCCCGCTGGCTGCCGGAGAGGGAAAAACGAACGCGTTTACGGCAGCCGTAGGGCAGGTGGGCGGAGCTTCGGCGCTGCCCGAGAGCTGTCCGAGAAAAACGAACGTCTGGCAGGCTGTCGGGCAGCCCGCTGGCTGCCGTCTGGCAGCCCGAGCGAATAATCGAAGAGGCTCACTGCGCGCGCCCTCCCATCGTTCGGCCTCTCCGTCGGCCCGCCGCGGGTTACGCCGCGCTCCTGTCCTACACAACACATGGCAACGAGGTACTGAACCCGGTTCGACAGGCGACGCCAGGAAGAGCACGACGTACGTGACACTACACTACTGGTCACATTTTACTGCTGCGCGTCGGTGCTTTGGCTTCCTGCACGCTACAAAGGCGTCGGCCTGCAATTCCTTTGTTCCTGCTCCGGCTACCGAACGACGCCACCTTCCTGCTCGAGCCTACGCCTACCTCCTGCACACGTGGCGGCTCTTTTTTGCGAACCTCCCTCCATTCCTCGACGTGCCCGGCAGGCCTCCCATTCCATGGCATTTATGGAGAAAGATTTTCCAGGTACACTTGAAGGCGGCCGGCGGAAGCGGCTGGGAGGACGAAAGACGCGCGTCAGCACTTATCAGCGTGCTCGGTATCGAGGGCCAGCGCAAATACTTCGCGGCGCAGGAGCAGCTCGAAGCACACGGCGGCCCAAATGCTACGCACACGGCCAGTACACCGACGGCGGCAAACTCGGGCACGGTGTCGACAGATGCGGCGACGACGGAGTACGACACGTTGCCACAATTCCTGGACGGGCTTTTCGCAGAGTCAACGAACGTGCTAGCCGAGCGGCACCTTTTCACGAGCCGCAAACAACTGCCCGGCGAAACGTTTCTCGACTTCGTCACCGCGCTGAAAGAAAAGGCCCTGTCATGCAAGTTCGGCGCCACTTACGACGACGGAGTACGGGACCAAGCAATTCACGGGGTCGCCAACGAACATGTACGGGCCAAACTACTGTCGTACGGGGAAGCCCTTACGCTGCAGAAAGCCGAAGAAGTTGGACGCGACTTGGAGGCGCTCAACAAAGCCAACGCGGCGTTCGGAGAAAATGAGCGGCTACTCGGCTCGCACTTCGGTTACGGCGGCAGCATCCAGTGCGTCGCAGCGGCTCAAAATGGTGGGTCGGCTGCTTCGCTGGCCCCGCATGTGACTCAATATGGCGGCGGCTTCCCCCCCAAGTCGGGCGGCCGCATCCAAGATGGCTGCGCGGGCTCGACGGCGGGTGTACAAGACTGCGTTCGCTGCCAGCAAGTGCAACAGCTTGCGCCCAAGCCTCAAGTCGGCCCTTGTTTTCGCTGCGGCAAGTTAGGGCATTTGGCGACTTACAGAAATTGTCCGGCCAAAAAGAAAATTTGCCAATTTTGCCGTATCAAAGGGCATTTCGCGGCAGTCTGCCGTAAGCGACGAGCGTCGGTACAGGAAGTTGCCCCCGTTCAAGACCGTGCCTCCGGCACTGCCACAGTCCTGTCCGTGCAAGCTGCGCCGACTAGCCCAAGGGACTTGCGCATCCCTGTTATCGTCGGAGGACATAGCCACATGTCACTGCTGGTGGACACCGGAGCCACTGCATCGTTAATGACCAAGAAGGACTTCGACATGCTTTTCGCTTCGAAGCACCGACTGCTCCAAAGGTCCATCCAACTGCAGGATTTTTCGAAGCACCGCATACCGGTACTGGGCTATTTCCGCACGGACTTGCAGCACCAAGGCAAGCGGGTCTTCGTCACCTTCTACGTGACAGGACACGGCACTTCACTGCTGGGGCTCGACGCCATCCAGCAATTGGGACTCCTGATCGACGGTGCAACGTTGACGTGTCGTCTGGCTACACCAATTTCCTCGCAGCTTCCTGTAGCTGTACCCCCGGGGTTCAAGCACCTGCCTGGCCGGGCCAAGAGGCGACAGCACATCGTGCCAGTGTCTTCCAAGCTGCGTCGACTGCCTCTGGCGCTACGGCAGAAGGACGCCAGCGAGCTGCGCCGGCTCCAGGACGACGACGTCATCGTCGGCGGCCGCGTTCAAGATTGCACATCAACAGCCAGGTGTTGCCTGCGCAGGCCATTCGCGGTGGCCCTGCTGTCCAGTGCGACTCTAGGCCCTGCTGTCCAGTGCGACTCTACGTCTACTGAAGCGCAGCTTCAATTGCCTGCGAACCAGTATCACCCGTTGGGACTTCAGGAGGAAAGTCCTGAATATTCCTCCTCACCTACAGTCAATGCACCGAATTCCAACACGGGGGAGGGAAGTGATGCGAATGGGTCTTCGAAGTCTGCTCCCGATAGCCGCAGCACGCAAAGTTTTCCTGCAGGGCCTGGGTCACGTCGCCCACAGCGGACACATAAGCCCCTAGCCCACCGCGTGTGTGCGCACGTGTGTGAATGTTCAGGAACAGTGGAAGCTGGCACTTGTGTTAGGTGTTGGTGAAATGAATTTTGTGTAACCTAGGTTGTGTTTGTGTTCTCCTAGGACTGAACTTCAGCGTATTGCAGGTTCCATCTCGATCGGAACTTGAATGTGAATTTTTTTTAGTGTTTTCTGATGTACCACAGTTTGAATTGTATAAGGATGCAATTCTTCCCAGGGCGGGAGATAGATAGATAGATAGATAGATAATGTGGCCAAGTACCCTTTGCAACGGGTGGACTCAATAAAGTGTCCTAGCCATATATGAAAAAAAAAAACCACGAAGGAAAAGAAAACATGAGTTAAAAAAAACACACACACACACAGACACGTCAGAATTCAGAGGTCACACACTTCCAGCGCCGTGAGTGTCCGCCGTGAGTGTCCGCCTTGTGTCCCTCCACCACACTTCGAGGCGAGCTTTCGTGGTGCGCACACTTTTGCCACAGCGGTTTCCCCCCGCATCGAGAAATCCGAGGGCTTGCGGCAGAGTGGTGCCCTCTGCCGTAGGGGGAGTCAACTTTGAACAGCGTAGGAGCAAGTGCTCGATGGTCTCGCGCTTGCCACCGCAGGACCTGCACACCGCCGCGCGCGTCTCGGGGGCGCAATCAAAACGGCTTCGATAGTCGAGAGTGTGCAGCGCACCCGCCCGAGCCTCGAAGAGGAGGGCACCACCACAGCTGTTGTCGTACAGTGCTGGCTCCGTTGCAATATCTTCCTTGCTTTCCCGGTAGAGGTTGAGGGTAGTCTTGGGGAGCATGGCTGAACGCCACATTTCTCCCTCCGCCTCGCGAACCCGGTCACGAATGCCTTTAGCAGTCTCTCGCTCAGGTCCAGTTTCGACATAGTCGAGGAGGCCGTATTTCCGCCTCAAGAACATCACTCTGGACCTCCATTGAGTGCGGATGCCCTTGATGTAAATGTAACGAAAGAGCCTGCGTGCCCACCTGCTGTCATTCATGGTCCGTAGCCGACATTCGAACGAGATTTTGCTGCTGGCCTCTCGAGCCTCGAACGAAGACCATCCGACATCCCCCTGGATAGCCTCCACGGCGACGCGGCCATGGCATCCCAAGGCTATGCGGCCCACCTCTCGTTGCCCACGTTCCAGC
>NW_023614774.1:0-40001 GCF_013339695.2 Rhipicephalus sanguineus
GGTCTCGGAGGTTGTCGAACGTTCTGGAGACATTGGCCATATCAATCCAGTGATCAAAGTATCCTGAAAGTCTAGCAGCTAGCTGTCTTCCAGTTTCTCCATCCTCCGGTCGCGCCTTTCGGAATTTCTCGCGATAACCTTGCGCGGTAAACCGGAATCTCTGCAGCAATGCCTTTTCACTTTATCATAATCCAGTGAATCAGCGGCAGTCATGCGACCGATCACTGTTAGTGCTTCCCCAGTTAAACACATGCTAACTGCAAGGGCCCATTTATCTTGTGGCCATTCTTGCCCTGTTGCCACGCGCTCGAACCTTTGCAAGTATGCATGCAGGTCATCGCGTCGCTCATCAAACAATGGCAGTAGTTTTGTGGGTTGAGAACCGAAGAGGCATGATTCGGTAGAGGCATAGGCTCAGAGTTAGTTGCTGCAGCTCCACTAGCTCCTTCTTGAAGCTTTAGCTTCAGCTCAAGAATTTGTCGAGCTCTTTCGTCTGCTTCTTTGCTAGCCTCCCTTTCGGCAGCACGTTCATCCCTTTGTCTTGCCTGTTCGTTCTCAATCCACTTGCGTAATTCTGCGCCGGACAAGCCTAGCTGTGACCCTACTGCGGCTAATTTCTCAGTATCCATGACAGGATGAACTTCTGTGAGGGTGCACTCGAGGGACGATATTTTCCTTCGACGCTTTTAACAGCGGTATCCTGGCAGGCTCGCCAGATTGGACATAGTGTCGTGTAGTACACGGACGTTTCCTATGTTTCATGTCGTGACGTGGCAGTGTGTATACATCCAAGTGGACATTTCCCTTTCGTGAACTTTGCATGTCCACTGACTGTGACACCCTGTGACATTTGCTCCTCTTCTACCCATCAGAAAAGTTGTAAACAACTTTCTTAAAACCCGGGGTATTGTCCATAATATGGCAGAAGAGCGACAACCAGGGAAGACGACAATGAAGAGCGCGCGGGATCGAGAAAGCGCGCTCTTCATTGTCGTCTTCCCGTGTGTCGCTCTTCTGCCCATATTATGACAATAACGAAATAGATAATAGCAGAGAGACCGGAATAGAGGTATAAAGAAATGGAAACAAGCAAAACTGCTGCCGAAAAAGCTTCTTCACGGGGCGGAATTCGAACCCGCGTACCCTCGTTCCGAACGTGGGCGTCCTAACCACTGGCTATCCAGGCACGTTAGCAGAGCATAGCATAGCCTTGATATTACAATGTAGCAAGGGTGTGAAGTGAGCGTGAAAAGTAGAGATATGATGGTGAGCAGGGGAAATTGAGAGGAGAGAGTAGTGCTTAGTGCAGAAGACGAGAAAGAGAGAAACAGAGACCGAGAAGGAAACGGCGCATCTCGACGCTAGGCGTGGCGATAAACGGGTCGTAGGATTGGTGGCGGGCCCATGCTTTGCCGTGCCAACCTGTGTGCGAATTAGTACAAATGGCCTGCATTTTTTTACTTCGCTTGGTGCACGAGGAATAACGGCGTCCTGGCGGGAGAGAAAATCTCATCCCAATACGACGTCTTGAGAGTACGCAGCAATTATGATAAATTCGACGGCGTAAATGAGATATGTCGAATTCGACGTCGCTCTGTATAATTTCTGTTATGCAATACTTTGAAAAACAATAAACTTGAACTTGAATTTCAATTGCAGAGTGCCCTGAATGACGACGCGAGCAGTACATATATTCCAGAACTACTTTTCGTTGTAAACGCTTAAGTTTTGCGTCAATAAAGAGCACGGTGGCTTCACTCACGACGAGGCTAGATGCACGAACACATCTATTACGTTCGATGGGTTTCACTGAGAGCTTTCGCAGTTCGATGGCGTCGGAGCCCACGCATTGTGGAGTGCGACGACTGGTGTTTCTAGTCTCGCACGACCAGATGTGTCTTCATCGGCGACAGGATAGCGAGTCGATATAGCTGGGATTGACGTTGGTGACAGAGGCGGAGGTGGGTCGTAGTATGGGCGGCTGGACTGGGCTGGTGACGGCTGACGCAAGTGAAGGCGGCTCCGTGCGGTTGAAATAGCGTGCGACGTGACAGGCGCAACGACATAAAAAGCAGATGGGGTGGCTGTCGAATTCGCGCCATTGATTCACTGAGGCAGGTCACACCCATGTCGAAGGCAGGACACGATTGTCGCGACGGCTGCTGAAATGACTGCATGATGGGCTGCAGTCGGGTCTTATGGATGACGTGTGTGTATGTAGCAGCCACATGCACTTCGAAGGACAGAGGTCTTGCGACGGCTTGGCGTAACTGAGCGATGTAGAAGTAGGGATGGCTGGTGACGTTCTGGCTACAACTTGATCGTTACTCTCTGTTGCAGAAGCCGGAGGGTACTGGTATTATTTAGACATGATCTCTGCAATTCCTGCTTACTCGCTCGGCAGAGAGGGGCAGAAATGTGGTTGGTGGCTGTCAAGCGAGCTGCGGGTTAGCAAATGCCAGGATAGGGAACTGACGTGCAATTTACTCCTGGATGAATGACTTCACTTCCGCGAGGGGCGCCGACTGGTCATATATATCCACAAGCCAACGAGCTCTGCATGGCGTGATGGAGCGTGACGGGTCATCGACGGCTGCCAGCGCAGCTCCTCGTAGCCTAAGCATAATGTTAGAACCTCTACCAATGTGCGGGGGTTTCTGGCGAGCAGCATGGTGAAGGCATACACCATGGTGTATGCCTTCACCATGCTGCTCGCCAAAACCATGACACAGTGGCCTTCCATAACATTCCTGGTCTTGTCAGACTCACAGATGTTTCTGTTGGCTTAAACATGTCGAGGATGTCTTCTCTATAACTCGTTAGATTCACCGGCCTGTTGAGCACGTTAGCGTAAAAGCTGTTCAGCGTTCAGCTACATATCCTACAAGTGATATGGAATACTTTATGATCATCTGGTCAATGTTTCGCCCGTAGCTATGCGCCAGGCTTGTGAAAAAGGCGAGCGACAATCATACTTAAAGAACCCTGCATGTTTCCCCGCAAGGTGAAGTGTCCGAGTCCAGGAATTCGGCATCACCGTGGTGAAAATTCCGAACGAAAGCTCCCGGATGCCGACTGTTTGTCGCGTGTCCTTTTAGATGCGAAGTATCTTATGGCGGAGTTCAACCCGGTGGTGGTGGTGTGCGGCGTGACCACCCTTACTGCGCATGCGCATACCCTCTTCACTCACCCTCTCCCCTTCCCCTCTCCCATTCCCCTCTCTACTTCCCCTTTCCACTCTTCCTCTGAAACGCGGGCTAGACATGCCGAAATTCTCTCATGCGCAACGCCGTGATGAGCACCAGCGCATGCCCGTCCCCTCCCCCTCTCTCTCCTACGCTGCCCCCCTCTCGCACGCCTGCCGACTGCGTTCCCCACTCGCCCTGTGAGAATTAACGGCCAGGCTAGAGGGAAGACAAGACGCGCGTAGCGTTCCTCTTCGCGTTCCACGACGCCAGGTCGGTAGCGTGCCCAAAGAACGCCAGCGGAACGCGATCGTGCAAGTGCTCCGGCTTCGCATCGCCTCATGGTCCCCTTTAGCGGGAAATGGTGAAAGTTTTTGACTGCCGCCGCAAGGCGAGCATAATGAGGACAGGTTTCCCGGGTCAATAAGCGCTGACGACTTCACTGAGCAACAATATGATGTTCCAGAACTACGATGTCTGATGGAGTACTTGGCAGACAAGACTGGCATTGTGCCAGTAGTATTCAAGTGTAGATTCCATTCCATTTGCTTATTAAACGGCGTGCTCATCAAGAAATCTTCTCCACAGCTTGCGCTAGCTACCTTCTTCTGCCCTCGACAATGCGGCCCGAGGTGCTGCTCACCTCGGTTTCTTGTCTACGCTCGCGATTGGTGGCCACTCTGTAACACCGCCGTCATCCATTATGTAACAACATGTAGGGGCTGCCTACGGCACAAGGCTTCGCCGACGAGGTCAGCGAGATTCCTGAACCAATCGCATTATTTTACCGACCACTCCAGCAGGTCAATGTGGATTTACTGGAGCCCTTTCGAATTTCCACCTCCGGTAAGACGCGGGGCGTCGTGGCTAAGGTCTAAAAGAGCAATAGCGTTGCATTTTACTAGAATACTCAAGTGCCAGGCAAAGGACCGGTGTCAAATCCCATTCGATTCTGACTATTTTTTTTCTGATTTTAGTTTTTCATGTCTATCAGTGCCGCCACCGATGGCAACGCCGATGGTGATGGTGACGCCGCTCTAGGCAGGAACGTGCGCCTAAGAGGTGCTGTCTAAAAAATGACTTTTTGGTAGTGGTGCCTGTCATCTTTTATACAACAAAACTACAAATGAGGCACGTCAGCTATCATTGTGACTATTTGTTTCAAACGATCCAGGTTCATTACTTGCGGTCACGTTGTACGACAGTCGGGTAGCATTGACCTCAGCGCTTCTCAAGTTGTTGGCCACGCTTTGTGGCAGCGTTGATAAAACGCTGAGAAAACGCTGGGTATGGTAAGGCCCTAATGCACGGACTAGTGATGCGGTCGCCGCAGAGTGCTCTTCCATCCACGGTGCTGAGGGCACCTATCTGGTAGACTCTCGTGCGCTCAAAGTTTCAAAAACGTCGCCAGCCAAACTCAGCGCTTCCGCGACTAGCTATAAAATTCGGCATAAATTCTATAAATTCCTAGCTATCAATTCCTAGTGTCGTTACAGCAGTCACTACATAGTGGTGATATACATAGGATTCCTGAGGGATATCTGTGGTTGTTTGGGCAGTCACCAAAGAATTTCAATTAGCGCAAGGGGGAGGGGGTAATGGAAAGAACAGCACGAAAATGGAAAGAACAACATGAACGTGAAGCACGGGACGAGAAAGGAACACCTACGGCGACAAGAGCGCTAGCTATGAACTTTTCATTTCCTGCGTTTGCAAAGTACACATTGTGAGAACCACGCACTCCAGCGATAAAGAGATAGCGTCACGTGTTGCGCAGTGGCGGCGCGCGTGGCCCACCTGCGCGCCTTAAAAGGGGCAGCCTGCTGGGAGCCCAGGGAGGAGCGCCTTGGCTGCCAGGAATAACGGACGCTGGCACCCGCGCTGGCCGATTGCTGCTGCCGGAAATCATGGTTGCTGTCTCGTGTTCCTCTACGGACCCCGCCGTTTATATTGTAGCGGTAAACTAAATATTGTTGTTGGTTGTGTCTTGAAGCCTCCGTCGTCCTTGCTTTAACTGTGGACGGGGACGCAGCGAGGCTAGTACCCAAAGTTGGCGCCCTACGTGGTTTTTGCTCGCGCCTTAAGAATATCACGGGGGACATAGGTACGGCCGTTTGTTCTGTTCGCCTAGCTTCCGTGTAGCGCGTTCTCGTGTGTGTTCTTTCGTCGCGCGGTATTTTTTTCTCCCCATGATGCAGGAAGACGGAAAGCACTTCTGGTCCGGCACGACCTTGCCAACCGGCAGCAAGCGGGATTCTTGCGCGAGCCCGCTGACCAGCTGCTGGCACAGAAACTGCACACATTTTAACGTGTCGCGGAGCTGTGCAACACGGTCATGGACCGCATGAGCACACTGGATATGCAGCCAGTCAGAGTGGTGAGGCAGCTCCGACTTCTCGTCGAGCTACCCGCGTATACGGGTTACGACGACCCAAAATCAGTGGCTGATTTCAAGATAAAGTAGACAGCTATGCAACAGCTACTGGCCCCTCTGAACCATACGTGATGGCTCGCATCCCGCCGTTGGCTTAACGGGATATCGCAGGATGGTGGTGGACGCTACAAACGCTTTTCACCACATGGGCAGAATTTTAACAGCGCTTCCGAGAAGAATTTCTGCTCCCTGGGCATGAGCTGCGAGTCCAACGTGAGCTCGAACTGAGAACCCAGCATCCGCACGAAAGTTTGCTCGAGTACGTCCGGACGATGCAGGAACTGCCTCGCCGAGCAGCACCGACTGCCTCGGAAAGGGACCAAGTAGCTCCGGTCATTTCACAGTCGTCCCAAATGCAGGCCATTCCTTTACGGGTGCACATGCGAAAACCCTTGAGCATCTCTGACGGGAGGCCCGCGTTGTATAAGACGCCATGTTAGTCGAGAGCGCTTACATGACACCGGCAGTGCCGCAGTCTGCTCTTGAGCCATTACTAGCTTGGCACGCCCCCGTAGCCCGTCTCTCATGCGACCTGGCGAGCCCAGGTGCACTAACAGCTGTCTCCCTGCGCACCCTGGGACCATTCGCGCATGAGCAAGGGCAGCATGGGGCCCCATTGAATGCCGTATTAGGGGTAAGCTGTACCTGGAGCAAGAATCCGCGGAGCAGCGTCATAGTGCAGAGCGCTCGCTCCCTACTCGGGTCATACAAGAGCGTAGTCGGTCGGACCCCCAGTCCCGATATGCCGGCTTCACAATTCCTGCGCGAGCCGACTGAGACAGGCGCTCCTGTGATGGGTAATCCAGGGGTTACTCTGCCGAGAGGCGTGGTTTCAGCAGTAGGCTAACTGGCCAACGCAGACATGCGCAAGTCGTATGGCACCAGTGCGGTCAAATTAGTCGTGTGAGGTGGCAATGGTTTGCGCGCCGTAGCGCGACTGCAGGACGCTCGGGAAACTGCTTCCACCAGTAACACTAAATATTGGCCGCGTGTCGCATCCCCTGGCCATCAATGCCAGGTGCGTGGTACGCTGTCCGGTACGTGCAGTCGTGGTGAGTCAGTCATCGCTCCATCTGCCGCAAAGCGCAGGTGCAGTCGACAGAACCAACGACGATAGTTAAAGCGCAAGGCATTACCATACCTGCTCGTCTTGATACTGGTTCCGTAATCTCTTTATTCGGTGACGCAATGCTGCAACAGCGTGAAGCTAAAGAGGTCAAGTTTCGCAGCTCAAATGTTCAATTGTAAATGGCATTAAGACACGTATTAAACGCTGAACGTTGTGTTCGCTTACGGCTAAGATTTAACGGGAAAACAAAGCGCCAGCAATTTGTTTGCCTGGTCACTCGGTGCCAGTGCTTCTCGGCAGAAATTTTCTTGCATATGAGAGGTTCACACTCGACTTTCCTTCATGAGGCCACCGCCTTCTTGGACAGTCCAAGACGACACCATTTGCTGAGAAGACAGACATCGTTCCTGTACCAGGAAGCACCTAAGGCCTGGTAGCCATGCACCACCACCCGGCCGTCAGCAGTCATGCAGTCCCTCAGCGACTCAAGAGAGCTAACCACCAGCGGAAGCAGCTGGAGGCCGCTACTGCTGAACCCGTCACGGCTGAGCCAGCACAAGTGACCCCTCCTCGATAACGCCGTGGACGAGATGATCGACGCAGGAGCCCTACGAACCTTGGTGAGTCCATGGGCCTTCCCGGTTGTACTGGCCTCAAGGAAAGATGGTACGGCACGTCTTTGTGTGCACTACCGCAGACTCAATCCAGTCACAATGAGATATTCATATATACTTTGCCAGCAAAATCGAGCATAACCTATGCTTTGGGAAACGCAGTTATTAACCACTATCGACTGCCCTTGTGGGTTTCTACAAATTGAGGTTCACCCTGACGATGTCCCTAAAACGGTGTAGCAAATGTAGCACTCCGAAACGCGGTTCCGAAACCACAGCGCGGTTTATTAATGCATGTCCGCCAACGTTCCAACTACTACTTCTCTCTCCTCAGCAGACTACCCACTACCAGTTCATGTCCCAAGTGTGTCGTGCCAGAAGAAGAAGAAAAGTATGCTACAGATGGGTCTCCCCTGCAGACAAGTGGCCGTGGACACTTGAAGAAAAAACAAATGGTCAGACGAAGCTTGTCAGGATGGGTGCCGGCTTGATGCTTTCAATTCTGACTTTGTCTTCATGCCCATTTCGCAGGATTGTAAAATGATGCTCAGAATGCTTGATGACTGGGAAAGGACCGTAATAGCGAGGCTGAAGAGCACGGCAAGACGCATCAACACGAACACAAACGTGTGAAGATGTCTGTAGGTTTGCCGGCAGAAAAACATCGTTCTTAGTTTGAGCTGAAAGTGGTGATAGGCGCAAGTTTTGTATCCCAGACGCTGGTCGGAAGAAGATGGATCCGAAACACTCTGCGTAGTAACGGCGCTGACGAGGTCACCAGGCAAAAGGAGTGTGCAACCATAAACCATCTCGGCTTCAGAGCAGGTAAGTTCTGGTCGAAATGTTGAACGAAGGCCGAGAAGCACGATGGGGATGTGTGATACCCAAACTTTGGCGTGAGGCTGCGAGGCGAGTGCTGCTTTTAGATGGCGATTGAGTCTGGTAGTAAGCAGTTGCTCGAATGTGCGCACAACCCAGTAGAGATGTGACATAGGTAAAAAGCGCTGAATCAAACTGTCTGCATCGATCAGTAGTCACCGTTGATCGTACACCGAAACGGCAAATCGAGGTAGCAAGAAAGGTACGAGCAACTGTTTCTGCCGTGATGTCAGGCATTGGAGCTGCTTCAGGCCACCTAGTGTACCTGTCAATACACGTAAGCAAATACGTATATCTCCGGCATAGAGGTAAAGGCCCGACAATGTCCAAATGAATGGTGTCGAACCGTGCATCAGGGAGAGGGAATTTTCCCCATGAAGGCTTGGTGTGCCGTTGTGCCTTCATATGATGACACACTGTGCAAGTGCGAACCCAGTCATGAATGTTAGCGCGTATGAGCGGTCAGACATAGCGTTTAGTGACCAGGTTTTGCGTAGCTCTTATGCCTGGATGGCAGATGGAGTGGAGAGTGTCAAAACAGCACGATGCAGATTGGAAGGAACATCGATACGAGTGCATTTGTGTGAAACATCCGACCACAGCGTAACGTCGTCTTCGGGAAAGTTGACTTGTTCCAGTCGGAGGGAAGTAGAGGAGCGGAGTCGTGGAAGCTCATCGTTTATTGTTAGTGGCTCCGCGAGCAATTACAATGAAAGGTCGGTGTAGCCTCTCGTGGCATTGATGGTAACACGACCGAGAGCGTCCGCTGCGCTGTTAAGGCTGCCTTTTACATAACGGATTTCTGTGGTGAATTTGGCAATGAAAGAAAGGTGTCGAAGTTCTCTAGAAGTTTGCGTGGTATTGCAGGAACGTAAAGCCGAAACAAGTGGCTTGTGGTAGGTAAGAATGACAAATTGTTGCCCTTCAAGCAAGTACCTGAAATGCCTCACCGCAAGGTAAGCCGCAAGGAGCTCCCGCCCGAAAGTACTGTATCGGCGCTCAGTGTCGCGTAACATGCGTGAAAACAAGGAAATTGGAGCCCATGTACCATTAATCCATTGATGAAGAGCGACTCCAACTGCTTCTGAAGAAGCGTCCACCATGAAGCTAGTGGGAGGAGTTGGTGAAGGGTGGTTCAGGAGGGTGACCTGGCGAGTTTGGTATTATCGGCGGCAAAAGATTGACCCGCGACCGTGTCCCAGGGAAGTGCGGCTGACTCGGCTTTCCAAGTCGAGAGTACTGCTTCCAGAGGCTGCAGCAGTGTTGAGCATGTAGAGACGAAGCGGCGATAAAAATTGACGAGTCCGAGAAAACGTCGCAGACTACATATAGACGTGAGAGGCGAGTAGTCGATGATAGGTTAAAGCATGTCAGGTAGAGGAGCGATGCCATCTTTAGTGATCTGATGTCCGAGGAATGCTATCTCCGAGACTCCAGTCTGACACTTTTCTACATTGATGACAAGGTCGTAATTACGCAGTCGAGTGAAAAGCTCACGTAGATGTGCCTTGTGCGTTTCAGCGTCCTTGCTGGCAACGAGAAGGTCGTCTATATAGGCGAAATGCAACAGCAAGCCTCTTGTAACTTCGTCTATAAAACGCTGAAATGTCTGAGCTGCGTTTCTCAAACCTAAATGCATTCGTAAATACTCATAGAGCTCAAATGGGGTCATTCTTGCAATTTTTGGAATGTCATAAGGCTGAACGGGGATCTGATGATAAGCTTTCACGAGATCAATCTTCGAGTATACCGTTGTGCTGGTTAAAGTTGGCACGGCGGCACAGCGCATTCAATGTCATCTTATCACCTTCTGTTCCTTGAACAGATAATGCTGATTGCCGCATCATACCAACTGGACGCGTGGAACCAGTGTGCCATCTGGCCGTCTGGGGAACAGATCGGCACTCAGGGGGACCACGCTATCGACGGCACTCTCGGACACGGTGACCAACGGCAAGCGACACGGATCATGACTGACACTATAAATCAGCGAGCATCAACCTACAGCATAAGTGGGCACGGCGGCACAGCGCATGCAATGTCGTCTAATCGCCTTCTGTTCCTTGAACAGGTTAGTTATTCCACTTATTACGGCTACAAGAATGATTATCGCTTTGTAGTTGTGCTGCCGTGCCGAAGAGTGATCTTTTTTGGCTTTGCGTCATTGTGTCTATTGCTTTGCTGTGATGTTGAAATGAATCCCGGACAAGAAACAAAAACAATGTTAAAAGAGTTGTGTGATGGCTAAAAGCCAATACAAGCCGATCTAGAGAACTTAGGCAAGCGACTGAAGGTAGTCGAAAACAGCCTGAAGGTTATTAGACATCAAGCGACCACAATAGCTCAGTTGTCAAAAACAGTCAAGGATATATATACTCTTCGGAAGCAGCAGGAAAGAATGGACAGCTTTGAGGACAGAAGCAGGCGGAATAACCTTATAGTATTTGGAATACCAGAAAGCGAGAAGGAATCTGCAGCCGATCCTAAAGCGAAAGTGCTAGTAAACGTTTTTCGAGAAAGGCTTGGTGTCACCTTGAGCACCGTGGCACGAAAACATAGGGTAGGGATGAAAAGCGCCCGACCTCACCCTGTAATTCTCAGGTTGTATGACTACAGGGAAAAATTCGAAGAGTACAAACAGTGCAGGAAGCTGAAAGGCAGCGGTATATCAATATCGGATAACTTTGCCAAACATTGGCAAAGCGTAAAATGCTCTGGGATTCCGCGAAACAAGAGACAGCGGGCGTCATGTGCGCCTGAAATACGACAAACTGCATGTAGACTCTGACGTCTACACGTGGTATCCTACAAAGAGCAGTCGCGTAAAGGTTCAGCGTCTTAAAGACGCGCTGCTGCTATGGATGACTGACGGAAAGAAGAATATAATTCTAGTGCATTACACTTGATCAATGTGAATGGAAGAAGTCTGACTAACAAGGTTGGAGACCTGGAATACATCCCGGCTAACTACGATCATCATGTGATTACGATTACTGAAACATGGCTACGGCCCGAAAAGAAGACCAACAGCTCGTACCACCGAACTATAAAATCATTCATCGAGACCGCGATGCGCGTGGAGGCGGAGTTGCTGTAGTGATCAAGGCTGATATCGACCGCGTGCAAATGCCTGGCATTCTAACACATGAAGGTGTTTGGTGCGAAATTAAACTAGATAACACAGTGATCATTCTTGGCGTTGTGTATCGACCGCCTAACTCCCCCATTTCCTATCTCGAAGACATACAGCTTTACTTAGAAGGCTTAAGGATCCGTAGCTCTCGAATTATTATTTCTGGGGATTTCAATTTACCAGGCATCGACTGGTCTGATCTTAGCGCTCAGTTTCGTGAGAAAACCAAATGTGAACAGCTACTAGAGATATCTTTCAGTCATGATTTGCAACATGTAGTTCAAGAGTGCACACGCGTAGTTGGGAAAGCAGGGTCGATTTTAGATTTAGTGTTTCTAGACGGGCGATTTGAAGATTATGATGTATCGATAGAAGCCGGTCTCTCAGATCATAAGTTAGTTTATTTAGAGATAAAACAGACCACCGTATGCCCAAATGCTGATAGCACAAGTACGCATGTCCTATGTTTTGACACAGCCGATGACACAAGCATTATTGATCACCTTTCGCTATGTTTAGTCATATGAATGACGTCAATGCAATGTGGGATGAATTTAAAGGAGTCTTGTTTCACTGTGTTAATGGGTTTGTGCCCATGCAAAAGAAGAAAAAAAAATAAACGCCACCCATGGATAACACGGAAAGCTTACATTTAAAACGAAAAATTAGTTGTGAAAGAAAGAAGACAAGAAAAGATTACAATCAAATTTCCGCACTAAGCTTTGCATTGCGCACGAAGATGACTGCTGCGAAAAACTTTTTATGATGTGACATGCCGAAATTTATGAAGGGTGATCCGGACCGTTTTTGGCGCCACTTGTCACTGGACAACGAAGGCCCCAGGGACATTGTCATTAATGATGAACTTGTTTTGGACTACTCTCGCATTGCAACTAGATTTATTGATTTTTTTCAATCCGTTTTTACTGATAGTTCGGCACATGGGGTTTCACCCTTTGCGATAGAATCCGCGTACATTTGACACATGCCTGATGTAGAGGTAGCATATGAACGCATTGTATACTTTTGCTTAATATTAAAGACAAGAAAGCTATAGAACTAGACGGTATACCAAATGCGTTCTTACGTAAGAATGCGGAATGGGTAGCCCGATATCTCGAGATTATATTTAAGGCATCGCTAGCACAAAAACAGATTCCAGATGATGGGCTAGTTGGAAAAGTTGTCCCCGTACACAAATCTAGTGAAAAGCAATACATTGGAAACTATCGGCCTATTTCATTGACGTGTGTCTGCTTCAAGCTTCTTAAGCATATAATATCAAAGTCAATATATAGTTACCTGGAAGACAAGAAGGCTTTCTTTGATTATCAACACTGTTTTAGACGAAACCTATCCACCGTCACACAATTAGTAGAAACAGTTAATGACGTTTCCACTGCACTAACAGAAAACAGATTGACGCTATATGTTTAGATTTATCCAACGCCTTTGAGCGGGTCATGCATATGAAATTATTGAATAAGCTAACAGAAATGAAAATAAATTTTAAAGTTGGTGCGCGGATCCGCTCACACCTCACAGGTCGGACATAATATGTCGAACTATACGGTAGCAAATCCAATCTGTTAACAGTAACCTAAGGCGTACCGCAGGGATCCATCTTAGGACCCCTTCTTTTCTTGGTTTATATAAACAACATTGCTCATGACATAGGCGAAGACATAACTGTTAGGTTATTCGCAGATGATTGCCTAATATAACGAGAAATTATTAACCATAATGATCAGACGTCACTCAAGGAAGCTCTTATAGCAGTAGGAGGTTGGGCCGCTAAATGAGAAATGAAAATCAATAAATCTAAATCAGTCATGCTCAGGCTTACCAAGCGAAAAAAGCACGCTATAAAGGGTAATTACGAAATGAATTCCACCACTCTTACCGAGGCTGACACGGTAAAATACTTAGGCCTAACAATTTCCAATGTCTTAAATTAGAAACCAAACGTAAACGAGATTTGTACAGCTGCAGAAAAAAAGTTATGGTTCCTTCGCCGCAAACTAAAGCTAGCAACACCATCCGTTAAGCTGCTTCATATTTTACCTGCGTAAGACCAACGCTAGAATACGCCAGTGCAGTCTGGGATCCGTTCCAATCGGGGTTGAAAAATCGCACTGAAAAAATACAGAGAAAAGCCGCTAGGCTTATTTTATCCCGGTATTCTCGAAATGTCTCCGTTTCTGAAATGCTTCGATTGCTTGAATTGCCTACGCTGGCTCAATGCCGGAAACTTTCTAGACCTAAATTTCTTTTTATGTTATCAAAAGGACACTTTAATATTGAAACTAAAGCTTATCTTATTTCCAGGCAAACCAGCAACGTCAGATCAAGCAATCAATTTTTGTTTTTGGTTCCAAAACGCGGTTTTGATGTGTAAATGATGAGTATTCTTTTTTTCCCCGAACGATAAAAGAGTGGAACGATTTGCCAGTGTCTCTATTGACTTCAACGAGCACTGAAACTTTTGAAGAGCGAAATAAAACTCTATTACAAAATTGGTTATTGCTAGTGTTGTATTTACATTGTCATGAGTTCTCTTGTCGTTCGGAATTCTGTAGTTTTATTTTTTTCATATTGCATACTGTACCATCGTCACCATGTCTGTCTATGTTTTTTTCCTACAGTTTCTTATTGGTTTTTGAAAAACATGTGTTCTTTTCAACAGTTTTGTTTTCATCATACTATGTTCTACTTACTATGTTCTGTGTTATCACTAAAATCGCTGAACCCACCCTGTTACGACCATGACGGCCAGCAGTATTTGGAAATAAAATAAAAAAAACAAAAAAGGCAGTGCAGTCCTGAATACTGGGTAACGGGTATCAATCTAGAACGGCGACTGCATTGAGAGCCCGATAATCACCACAGGGCTGCCAGTCATTGTTCTTCTTGAGAACCATGTGTAGCGCCGACGACCACGAGCTTGATGACGGACGAATGATCTGCAGCTGTAACATATGCTCGAACTCGTTCCGAGCAATTCGATGTTTATCAGGGCCAAGTCGGCGAGGGCGGTAGTGAACTGGTGGGCCTGTGGTAACAATAGAGTGGGTCACGGTGTGCTTGAGGGTCTTATCTATGGAAGTTGCAATGACAGAAGAATTGATCGCTTGTAAAGGAGTTGACTTCTCGCGGAGACGCTGGCCAGTTTCGAACGCTGGAATTATGCTGACTTCTGCTCCAGTGTCCACCAGAAAACGAATACATGTGGTTCTGTCGGTAATATGGAAGAGGCGGCTTGATGATTGGCCTTGATCGCCCGCCGCTCTTATTGACGATCGGCCTGATCATTTCCCATGCGCCATCAGCAGGATTGCACACATCTGCGAGCCCCGGCATGACAACGCTGGTGACAGTAACACGTCTTCTGCGATTGAATAGCTGTGCTCGGGCTGGTGGAGGGGCCGTTGCTGAGCAGGTGACGTGAGAGATAGTGTATACAAGGCTGGTCATTTAGGTCGCGAATGCTCAACAATGGCAGATACAAGTTTGCGATTTCAGCTGCGAGATCTTTTACCGTTTCTCGAAGGGAATCCGCTTAGGAAATCAGAGAGGTGTGGGCAGCGTTTATGACTGTCGGAGCAACGTCCATCATGTCATCAGCCATTTCTGCCAGCTCCGACAGTGTTATCCTGAGCTGGGACAAAAGCCATTCGCACAGTAGGTGGAGGACGCTGTAGAAACAACTCACGTAGTATGGGTGTTTCCGTGCAGGCCGGCTGGTCCCCAAGCAGGTGTTGCAGTGGCGTAGAAACTGTGTGGGACAGCGGTCCCCGTGCTCTTCGTTGCACAGAAGTTGCTAAATGCGCCGATGCTTAGGCAGAACGAGTCGGTGAAGAAGAGCCTGTTTGTCTATCGTATATGGAGTTTCACCAGGCGGGCCCACGAGGATGTCGCGTATTTCGGCTATTGCCTTTGGCGACAGCGATTCAACGAGTAGCTCAAGCTTGCGAACCTCTGACGTGATTCGATGAATAAGTTACTGGTTCTCGACTTGAATGAACCATAAGGAGGGATCGGCAAGCCACATCTGTGGTAGCGTTATATTAGTACCTCCAAAAATACCCGAAGAGGGTACATGGCTGGGTGCAATGGCAGTGGTACCAGGACAGATGCCGTCGAGATTGTCCCCCTGGTCCATGGAAGGTCGCGTTCGTAGTCCGGGTCACCAGCAATTGTAGCACTCTGAGACACGGTTCCGAAAACACAGCGCGGTTTTATAATACATCTCCGCTGTCGTCCCAACTACTACATCTCTCTCCTCAGCGGACTACCTACCATCAGTTCATGTCCCAAGTGTGTCGTGCCAGAAGAAGAAAAGTAAGCCACAACGACATCCACATGCCATAGGGGCTGTTTGAGTTTATGCGCATGCCCTTTGGTCTTTCCAATAGTTCGAGTTACTGATGGATATGGTCTTGGGTGATACAATATTTGATTACGCACTTTAGTATCTTGATGATGTGACGGTGTTTTCGCGCACGTTTGAAGAGCACATTGAACACGTGCATACGGTGCTACAACGCATGACAGCAGCCGGTCTAACAGTTCATCCTGCAAAACTGTGCTGCTCGCTACTAACAAGATCAACCTTCTTGGGTTTGCTGTCGACAACTCTGTACTAAACGCAGACCCAGATGAACTGAAGGATATTGCAGATTACCCGCCAACCTGAAATACAAAGAATTTGCAAACGTCCCTCGGAGTTATTGCTTTTTATCGTGGCTTCATTTCACAGACATCTCCCGAACGCTAACTCAGTTCCTTAAAAAGGCGCGAAACGGCGCTGAAGCGGTGAGCAACAAGGAGCTTTCGAAAGGATTCTGAATGCGATTACCAGTAACGCATACCTTGAACTGCCATACCTTAACAACCTTAGTGCTACAGACCGACGCCAGCAGTTAAGGCCTTAGCGCAGTGTGTTTACAGGAATGCGCAGGCGCCCCGAGGCCCGTTGTTTTCGCAAGTCACAACTACTCGGTAATAGGGCAAGAGTGTCTGGCTATAATTTTTGCATTAAGGATATTTGAGATGTTTTTGGATGGGATTCAGTTTGCCATTCAGAGTGATCATCAAGCGCTGTCTCGGTTGAAACGGTTGCCTAATCCCTCGGGACGATTAGCCCGAAGGCGCTTACGTTGCAGCGCTACGACTATGTCATTGAGTACAAGAAGGGTAGCACTAGCACAGTTGCTGGCGCACTTTCATGTGCACATTTGTCTATTGACCCCCAGGTCGAGCTGGAAACAGTATGTGTGGTTAGGGCACCGCCTATGGCAATGCAGTCGCGTTGGGGTACATTTGTCACTAAACAGGAGCTTCTGGCTGCACAGCAGAGGGATGGCCTTTGCCTTAAGGTGTCAGAAAAGCTCGTGGCCAAACTGACACCGGAAGCGACGAGGCGACCGAGTGCTACCTGCTCGGAGAGAGAGGTCTCTTGTTCGGGTACTTTCCCCAAGTTGACGATGATGATGAGGAGTCACCGTTTGGAGTTGTTATTCCTCGCAAACTTCGCAATTTCATTTATAAAGTACTACCATGACCGTACTTTAGCTGGTCACTCCTCAGGGCAGAAGACGTACGAGAAGCTGTGCTTCACGGTAACCTGGAGAGGTTTCAAAGAGGATGTATTACGCTACTTGCGGTCCTGTTCAGTTTGTCAAAAGGCGAATCCACGTGGTGGTTTACCGCTGGAGACAATGCAGTCAGTTTACAGTACATCGCCATGGCAAATTGGTGCATGCGTCGTAATGGGCCCCTTACCCATGAGCCCGCGGCAAAACTAGCAACTGATTGTTGTGACTGATCCTTTCACGAAATTGGTCGAATTTTTTCTTAGCGCAAGCTCACTTCGCAGAAAGTATGGGACTACCTTCTCGAAACCTTCACGTGGTTCGGATTCCCTGCCCAGGTGATCACGGACAACGCGACGTACTGCACTAGTAAAGTTACAAGAAAATTCGACGACGAACACCATCGAGGAAAGTAGGCGAAAGGAAAGAGCGTCAACTCGCAACTAATTTTATTCTTGCAAATCCACCGCAATATATACACCATGCCACACATGCGCAATAACACACCATGCGTCCCATCCAACAATCGCCCTCAATGCACGTGCTAGTTTAGAAACCTGTCAAAAAAATCAAATTCAGCTGAACGCAGTACCACCGACGTATCGCTAATACATATATCTTTTTTCTTTCGGATGAGGTATGCTTCTAGCATCTCTCGCTCAATCACCTCCTTGCTTCTACCTAAAATAGTGATATTGGCAAATCTTGCCTCACATCCACACGCGCTGCAGTGCATAGGCAAATGTGCCAAAAGATTATTCTTTATCGAAAGAACATGCTGCCTCGCTCGATCGTTTACCTCGGTGGTGTGCTCCCTCGCTCGATCTTTCCTCGGTGGTGTGCGTCGTCGAATTTTCTTGTAACATGCACCAACTTGCCCAACAACAAGTTTCACTAGTAAAGTGTTCACGGATTCATATGACGCACTGGAAATTCGTCACAAACGCACGTCTGTGTATCACCCGAAAGCCAAGATCACGGAAAGGGTAAACTGAAATCTTAAATCGATACTTGTCGCGCATACTGATTGTTACAAAGACTGAGATCCGAAACTGGCAGACAGCGTTCGTAACTAGAACGACAGTGAATCGCTCAACAGGTTTCACTCCTGCTCGACTTTACCTCGGCAAATAATCGAATTTCCCGCAGGGAAGCGCTCTGCCATGTGCAGCCAGTTCTCTGAGACCTTACGTAATGTTTGCTGATGAGCTAATGTAGACGTTGACTGACGCTGTGGAACAAGCGAAACAGCACCTCAATAGAACAGGCAATCTAGTACGATCAGCGTTGGCAGAACATTAGCTTTGAGGTTGGGCACTTGGTGTTCAATCGGACACCCTCCTCAGCGACGCCTCGAACGGTTTTGCCGCTTCCTTAGCTAACAGGTGGGACGGACCATATAGAATCACCCAAAAATCCGGCCTTTCGTACTTGATGAATGAGTGCTTCACTAAGCAAGTGTGGTCCTATTAATTTCTCACATCTGAAACTCATTTATGAACGACAAGTTGCAGGTGCTGGGGATCCAGACACTTCTCAGCAGAGCTTGGCCACCCAGCCACCGACACCACCAAGCAAGTAGTACAACTTGTGTCCTCGGTGAAGAAAAGATGGGTTTGGGAAGATGACGCCCATTTCGTCACCACTGCTGTATTTTCTTTTTCGCCGTTTCTTCAATGTTGGGGGGAGGAAAAATTTGTAGGCCCTGCCAATGAACCCTGGTGGTCTGTTCGGTGCGGGGCGCAAATTTTTTTGTTGGTGTCGAAAAGCAAATGATTATTGTTTTAGGGGCGAATCACCTTAGGACCTAGCTTTGTCGTCGACTCTCACTGTCCGCTGCCACAGTATATAGAAAACCGCTTCTACAGTCGAAGAATATGCGTGTATGTTGTGATTACGATTATAAAGCCTCAGATAAAAATCATGAAGCACTAAAAACACTCCCGAAAATATCCACGTATATCTACTAAGGAAATGATGATGAGTGGGCTAAGCTCTGGGGATCATTCGGTCACCGTTAATCACCCGTTTGTCATTTTTGCGTTTGGCCGCTGCTTCCCGTGCCCTCGTCTCCGGAGTAGTAGCGTGTCGTCGGCGGCGCTGCTGAGCCACCGCATGCCGCGCCTTACGTTCGTTTTCATCCATGGCAGAAAGGGAATGCGTGATCTAGAACGCGCTTACATACGCATTTGCACCACAGCGCCCTCTCGTGTATTTGAATTCACCTAAATAGTCGATGAAAAGTCGGAACTAAAGTCGATAATGTGTACGTTGAGGTCGGCGACTAGTATAAAGGTTTTATGCTTGTAGGTGTTTCATATTGTTATGTAAAAATTAGTGATTGTTGTGCGTTTATTCTAAACCATTTTTTATTCATATACACACACATGTTGCGATTATAGTAACACTTTTCTAACCACCATGACAGCGGAAAGTGGACGTCCTAAGCTAGGTCCTAAAGTCTGTAATTTCTACGTTAAAATTGCCGACTTGTATAAAGGGTTTGTGCTTCTAGGTGGTTTAAAGTTATTCTGTCAGAATTATAGTAGGCCATTGTGCACCGGAGCGCCCCTACCGGACTCCATGCAAAACTAACACACGGAAGCGCCTCTCCAGACATAGCGTATGACTCGACCCTTAGGTTCTTCGCCCCTAATATCATAATAAAAATGAAATCGAAGATTAATTAGATGCACTATGTTCCCGAAATCAACAAATCCAGCTATCACAATTCTGAAGGATGTGCACAGTGGGATGTGGATGGTGTCCTGCCTGACCGTTTGTCTTTAACGAGAAACCCTGAAGAAATGCTTTCGTAAGAGCTTTAGTCTGAGGCAATTTTGGGAGTTTGCGGTATTTCCTCCTCAAACGCGAAACGTATCTGTGTATGTTGCGATTACGATTACGAAAGGAAGTACAAGCAGAAACCCGTTTACTAGTCGGTGACTTCACCGTAGGCATTATGGAAAGCGACTGGATTATGCAGTATATTGTGGCTCGATATGCTCTCCGATGCATTTAGTATGACTGGAGAGCCACAAACCACCCGAGTAACTAGCATAGACCTTGTCATGGCCTGCTGTAGATTAGATCCACACGAATAACCATTGGCTTTCCATTTCACAGACCACAAATCATTAATAATCAAAGGAAAACGGAATCAAGAACTCAAGACGATATACGAATTATAACAAGATGAATAAAAAAGAAGAGCATTAAAGAGGAACCGAAAAAAATCACATATATTGTGGCGAAGCCTTGGTACTGTGTAATGGGTCGCGCTCTCCAGCGGCTTCTAGTGGGTCGTCCTCATCATCTCGTTCCCGAAAGAACGCCGCTCGCGATCAGAGTCGATGATTTTGCCTTGACAGTCGCCACTGCGTATTGCCGTTGAGTGCCGTAAAATATACACCTTAACAAATTGTTGGATAGTGTTGTGCCCTCACAATACCTTCGGTCCTCATTCAATGCCCCTGGTGCTTCGATCCCGTACCCTGCCATCTACCATGCCTCAAGATGCCGCCCAGTAGACGCCTCCAACTCCACCGGCCTCATGTCGCGCTGTTCCTCGTATTAGCGACATTCACTGGCGGAGATGGAACTGATGTGGAGGAGTAGCTCGCGATCTATCAACGCGTGAGTCCCCAATAAATGGGACGAAGCAGGAAAATTGACAAACTTGTTTTCTACCTCGCGGGTGTGGCAGGCATGTGGTACAGGAGCCACGCATCAGATTTTACGACGTGGTCCGATTTCGTGCAACCGCGTTCAGCCGCCTAGATTCGCGTCACCTGTCAGCAGCCAGTCGAACCGCACACTATACCCACCTACGCCTCTGTCGCCGACGTCTCGCCCAGCTCCATCTACCCGCCGTTCACCGTCACCATGACGCCGCTCGCTGTCACCGATTCGGCCACGCCCGGTCCCACGCGACCAGGAAAACTAGTCGTCGCAGTCCACAAGGCAAGGGCTGCAGCGCTATCGAACTGCGCAAGCCCTCAGCGAAGCCCATCGAACCTGATAGACGTTTTTGTGGCCGGTGTTCGAGCATCTGCCCTTATCGACACTGAAGCCGCCGTATCCGTTACGGCCGCTAAACTAAGACACCTGCTACGGAAACGGCTGACGCCACCTTCTGGGCTCTCCCTCCGTACAGCCAGCGTCCAAAATATTCACCCGACGGCGGTATGCACAGCCCGTGTCATCATTCAGGACGCTCTGTACACCGTTTAATTTATGATAATTTCTTCACGCTTTCACGACGTCATCCTGGGATGTGATTTTCTCGCCCGCACGATGCCGTAATACATTGCGCACCAGCCGAATTAGAGCTCTCACCATTCTTTGATTTGACTCCAGCAGACAGTCCATCGGCTGCGACCAAGGTATTCGTCAAAGACGACACCACAGTTACTGCCAATTTTTCAACGGCTGTGTCCGTCAATTGCACTGGTCTCTGCGACACCATTCCACTCATTTCTCCATGTGACCGCGTTTTCACTAGGAAATGCTTGCTGGTGCCATTTGCGACCGTGGAAGTCACTCAGGGCGACACGGATATTTTTGTGACCAACCCATCCCCGTTCATTGCTACGTTGGTGCGAGGGGAATGTCTCACCAGAGCGGAACCCCTCGAAGACGCAGAAGTTATGGACGCTCCGGGTGACATGCACTGCGCCAGCTCCCGTACGCTCATTGCTCTTGTGGCGAAGCAATTGGTACTGCTTAACGGTTGCCCTCTCCAGCGGCTCCTAGTGGGTCGTCCTCTTCTAAACGCCGCTCGCGCTCGGAGCCCGTGCTTTTGCCTTGACTGTCGCCATAGTGCATTGTCGCCGAGTGCCGTCCAATAAACAGCTTAACAAATTGGTGGAGAGTGCTGTGCTCCCATTCAATGCCCCTGGAGCTTCGTTCCCGTACTCTGCCATCTACCATGCCCCAAGACGCCGCTCAGCAAACGCCGCCTCCCACACCGACCACATGTCCCGGTGTCCCACGCATCCGCGATCCACCTATCTTCACTGGCGCCGATGGCACCGACGTGGAGGACTGGCTCGCAATTTACGAGCGCGTGAGCGTACCCAACAAATGGGACGAAGCAGGCAAGTTGAGCAACTTGGTCTTCTACCTCGCGGGAGTAGCAAGCTTGTGGTACAACAACCACGCGTCCGATTTTGCTACTTGGTCGGATTTCAAGACCGCCGTCATCAACGTTTTTGGCCGCCCTGCAGTTCGTAAGCTGCAAGCAGAACAGCGCCTGCGCGAACGAGCTCAGCAGGCCGGTGAATCTTTCACCAGTTATATCGAAGACGTCCTGGACTTGTGTAAGAAAGCCAACGGCACCATGTCCGAGTCTGACAAGATCCGGAACATTATGAAGGGCATTGACGACGATGCCTTCACCATGTTGCTCGCTAAAAACCCTTCCACCCAGACAGTCCATCGGCATTCACCAAGACCCTCGTCAAAGACGATACCAAAGTTCCTCCGAACTCGTCGACGGCTGTGCCAGTTTACTGCGCCGGTCTCTGCGACACAATTGCACTCCTTTCGCCATCTGTCTGCGTTTGCACTAGGAAAGGGTTGCTGGTACCTTTCGCGACCGTGCAAGTCACTCAGGGTAGCACCGCTATTTTTGTTACCAACCCATCCCCGCACATTGTTACGTTGGTGCGAGGGGAATGTCTCGGCAGAGTGGAGCCCCTCGAAGACGCACAAGTTCTGGACGCACCCGATGACTCGCACTGCACCAGTTCCCGTACCATCAGTGCCGTTTACACGTCTGATTCCTCACCCGCGGATGTATTTGGTCCCTCCATTGCTGACAACCTTACGTCGGTCCAGCGTTCCCAGCTTCTGTGCCTGTTGGAAGAATTTCGTTCTTCTTTCGATGTCGGGCAAACTTCTCTCGGCCGCACGTCCGCTGTTACGCATCGCATCGACACTGGCGCACAACCACCACTGCGGCAACGTCCATATCGCGTGTCTCCCACAGAACGTCGGGTAATTAATGAGCAAGTGGACGATATGCTTCGACGCGACGTTATTCGACCCTCGGACAGCCCGTGGGCGTCTCCTGTTGTTCTCGTGAGCCAAGAAGGACGGTTCTATGCGCTTCTGTGTTGACTACCGAAAGCTCAACAAGATCACTCGGAAGCATGTTTATCCACTGCCGCGAATCGACGACGCGATTGACAGCCTCCAAGGAGCAGAATACTTTTCATCTCTCGATTTGCGCTCGGGGTACTGGCAAGTACCCATGGCTGATGACGCTCGACCGAAGACAGCCTTTGTCACGCCCGACGGCTTGTACGAGTTCAACGTCATGTCGTTTGGTCTGTGCAATGCGCCCGCGACCTTCGCGCGCATGATGGACACCGTTCTGCGCAACTTGAAATGGCACACGTGCTTGTATTACCTGGACGACGTCGTCGTTTTCGCTCCGGACTTCTGCACGCATCTTCAACGTCTGCGGCATGTTTTGACGCGTTTGACCAACGCCAGCCTCCAACTGAACCTGAAGTGCCGATTTGCAGCACGGCAGCTGACAATCCTAGGCTACGTCGTGTCCAAGGACGGAATCCTTCCCGATCCGGCCAAGCTTCGGGCCGTGGCCGAATTTCCCAAACCTACGTCCGTCAAAGAACTGCGCAGTTTCGTAGGACTGTGCTCCTATTTTCGACGTTTCATACGCAACTTTGCCACCATCATATCGCCGCTGACGAAGCTCCTTGGAAGTAACGGGCCGCTACATTCGTGGTCGTCCGAATGCGACGACGCGTTCGCAAAGCTCAGTCGTTTGTTGACGTCTCCTCCTATACTACGCCCTTATGACCCTACGGCCCCAACGGAGGTACACACGGACGCCAGCGGTGTAGGCCTCGGTGCTGTTCTTGCGCAACGCAAACCAGGGTTCTCCGAGTATGTCGTCGCCTACGCAAGTCGTACGCTTACTCGAGCCGAGACCAATTACACTGTCACGAAAAAGAGTGCCTGGCGATCATCTGGGCCCTTACAAAATTCCGACCTTATTTGTATGGTCGCCCATTTGATGTCGTAAGCGATCACCACGCACTATGCTGGCTGTCGTCATTGAAGGATCCCTCGGGCCGTCTCGCCCGTTGGGCACTTCGCCTGCAAGACTACGACATCCGCGTGCTGTACCGCAACGGACGTCAGCATGCTGACGCCGACGCCCTCTCGCGTTCCCCCTTGCCTGACGACAATGCCTCCTGCTCAGTGTCTCACACTGCTGTTTCTTCTATCGATGTTCACACCATCGCTACCGAGCAGCGCAAGGATAAATGGATCGCTTCGCTAATAGCCTTGCTCACTGATCCGTCGACAACACCAACCACTCGCGCGTTGCGTCGTCAAGCCCACCATTTCGCCATTCGTGACGACCTACTGCACCGACGCAATTACAACGCCGACGGCCGCCAGTGGCTACTTGTGATACCCCGAAGTCTGCGTGCTGAAATATGCGAGTCCTTCCACTCTGATCCGCAATGCGCGCACTCTGGGGTATCCAAAACTTACCACCGCATTCGACAACGATACTTCTGGCGCGGGATGTACCGCTACGTGCAGAAGTTCGTCCGCTCCTGCCTCGATTGCCAACGCCGAAAACATTCAACGCACGTGTCACCAATCGGTCTACAACCATTACCTTGCCCTAACCGTCCGTTTGGGCGCGTGGGCATCGATTTGTATGGACCACTTCCTCTGACGTCGGCTGGTAACCGTTGGGCCATCGTCGCCGTTGACCATCTAACGCGATACGCCGAAACCGCTGCCCTCCCAGCGGCTACAGCGCGTGATGTTGCCTCCTTCCTGCTACACCGATTCATGCTGCGTCACGGTCCACCCCAGGAGCTTCTCAGCGATCGAGGCCGTGTCTTCTTGTCGAAAGTCGTCGAAGCCATTCTCAAAGAGTGCCATGCTGTTCATCGCAAAACTACTGCTTACCACCCGCAGACGAATGGCCTAACCGAACGCTTCAACCGCACGCTCGGCGACATGCTCTCAATGTACGTCGCCGCCGATCACACAAATTGGGATGCCATTCTGCCCTTCGTCACCTACGCCAATTATACCGCCCCTCAGAGCACTACTGGGTTTTCGCCCTTCTTCCTGTTGTACGGAAGGCACCCGTTGCACACCATTGACACGATACTACCCTACAAGCCGGATCCATCTGATTGTGCGCCTATTTCTGACACAGCCAGGCTTGCTGAAGAGTGTCGCGAGCTTGCAAAGGCCTTTACAACGCACGAACAAGAGCGGCAGAAGAGCCTTCGCGGTGGCACCACCACTTCTGAGTCCACGTTCCTCCCCGGAGCGCTCGTATGGCTCTCGGTCCCTACCACTGCAACCGGCCTCTCTTCAAAACTACTGCCGAAATACGAAGGCCCCTACCGGGTCGTCGAGCGCACATTCCCGGTCAACTACCTGATCGAACCCATCGAACCAGCTTCGGACATGCGCCGTCGAGGGCGCGACATAGTCAACGTGGAGCGCCTTAAGGCCTACTATGACCCACTCATAGTAACGAGCTGTTAGGTCGCCGGACGGCTCCCTTTTCATACCTGGGGTAATTGTGGCGAAGCAATTGGTACTGCTTAACGGTTGCGCTCTCCAGCGGCTCCTAGTGGGTCGTCCTCTTCTAAACGCCGCTCGCGCTCGGAGCCCGTGCTTTTGCCTTGACTGTCGCCATAGTGCATTGTCGCCGAGTGCCGTCCAATAAACAGCTTAACACTCTTTCCACTTCTGATTCGTTATCCGCTGATGCATTTCGTTCCTCGATTGCTGTCAACCTTTAGTCGGTCGAGTCTTCCCAGCTTCTATGCCTGTTGGAAGAATTTCGTTCTTCGTTCGATGTCGCGCAAACTTCTCTCGGCCGCACATCTGCTGTCACGCATCATATCGAAACTGGCGCCCAACGACCACTGCGGCAACGTCCATATCGCGCATCTCCAGCAGATCGTCGTATAATTAACGAGCAAGTCGAAGACATGCTTCGCCGCGAGGTTATTCGACCCTCAGACAGTTCATGGGAGTCTCCTGTCGTTCTCGCTACGAAGGACAGCTCTGTGCGGTTCTGCGCGGACTACCGACGACTGAATAAGATCACCCGTAAGGATGTTTATCCCCTACCTCGAATAGACGACGCCATTGACAGCCTGCAGGAGCACACTTCTTTTCATCGCTCGATTTGCGCTCATGATACTAGCAAGACCCCATGGCTGATGACGCTCGACCGAAGACAGCCACTGTCACGCCCGATGGCTTGTACGAATTGAACGTCATGCCGTTTGGGCTGTGTAATGCGCCCGCGACCTTTGAGCGCATGATGGATACCGTTCTGCGCAACTTGAAATGGCACACGTGCCTGTGCCAACTTGAAGAAGTCGTCGTTGTCAGCCCGGACTTCTCCACGCATCTTCAACACCTGCGGCGTGAGTTGACGCGTTTGAGCGACGCCGGGCTACAACTGAATCTAGAGAAGTGCTGATTTGCAGAATGGCAGCTGACAATACTGGGCTACGTCATGTCCAAGTACGTGACAGAGTTCCCCAAACCAACGTCGGTCAAAGAACTGCGGAGTTTCGTAGGACTATGCTCCTACTTTCGGCGCTTCATCCGAAACTTCACGACTATCATATCGCCACTGACGAAGCTCTCTGGCAGCAACAGGCCACAAAATTCGTGGTCGTCAGAGTGCGACGACGCTTTCGCAAAGCCCCGTCGTTTGCTGACGTCTCCTCCCATTGTACGCCACTACGACTCTACGGTCCCTACAGATGTACACACGGACGCCAGCGGTGTTGGCGTCGGTGTCGTCCTTGCGCAGCGCAAACCTGGGTTTCCGGAATACGTCGTAGCATATGCTAGTCATACGCTTACTAAAGCTGAGACCAACTATACCTTTACGGAGAAAGAATGACTGCCAAACATATGGGCCCTTACGAAGTTCCCACCTTATTTGTATGGTCTTCACTTTGATGCCGTCACCGACCATCCTGCACTGTGCTGATCGTCGTCATTAAATGATCCCTCAGGCCGGCTCGCCCGGTGGGCACTTCGCCTGCAAGACTACGACATCCACATGCTGTACCGCAACGGACGCCAGCATGCTGACGCCGACGCCCTGTCCCGCTCTGCCTTGCCTGAGGACAATGCCCCCAGCTCAGTGTCTCACATTGCCGTTTCTTCCCTCGACATTCACACCATCGCTACCGAACAGCGCAAGGATCAATGGATTTCCTCACTGGTAGACTTGCTGACTGATTCATCGGCCACACCATCCTCTCGCGCGTTGTGTCGTCAAGCCCACCATTTCGCCTTTCGCGACGACCTCTTCCACCCAAGCAATTACGACGGCGATGGCCGCCAGTGGCTACTAGTAATAACCCGAACTCTGTATTCTCACATATGCTAGTCGTTCCACACTGATCCGCAGTGTGCACACTCTGGGGTATCGAAAACCTACCACCGCATTCGCCCACAGTACTTTTGGCGAGGAATGTACCGCTACGTGCAGAAGTTCGTTCGATCCCGCATCGACTGTCAGCGCCGCAAAACTTCAACGCACCTGTCGCCGGCAGTTCTGCAACCTCTACCTTGCGCTGACCGACCGTTTGGGCGCGTTGGCGTCAATTTGTATGGCCCACTTCCCCTGACGTCCACTGGTAACCGCTGGACCATCGTCTCTGTAGACCACCTCACGCGGTACACTGAAACTGCGGCCCTCCCAGCGGCTACAACGTGCGATGTAGCCTCCTTCCTACTACACCGATTCATGCTGCGCCACGGTCAACCCCAGGAGGTGCTCAGTGATCGAGGCCGTGTCTTCCTGTCGGAAGTCGTCGAAGCCATCCTCAAAGAGTGCAACGTTCTTCACCGCAAAACTACTGTTTACCACCCGCAGACGAATGGCCTCACCGAACACTTTAACCGCTTTAACGTCGCCGCCGACCACATAAATTGGGACGCCATCCTGTCCTTCGTCACGTGCGCCTACAATACCGACCCTCCGAGCACTACTGGTTTCTCACCCTTTTTCTTATTGTAGGGCAGGCACCCATCGCACAGAATCGACACAGTCCTTCCCTACCAGTCGGATCAATCTGAATGTGCACCTTCTGCGACAGCCAGACTTGCTGAGGATTGTCGTGAGCTCCCCAGGACATGTACAACGAATAACCAAGAGCGGCAGAAGAACATTCGCGGTGACACCACCACTTCTGCGCCCACGCTTTTCCCTGAGGTGCTCGTATGGCTCTCTGTCCCTACCACTTCACTGGCCTCTCTTCCAAGCTACTGCCCGAATACGAAGGACCTACCGTGTCGTCGAACGCACATCCCCGGTCAACTACTTGATCGAACCCATCGAACCACCTTCGGACATGCGCCGTCGAGGGCGTGACATTGTCAACGTCGAGCGCCTGAAGCCCTACCATGACCCCCTCATAATGACAAGTTGCTAGGTGGCCAGGTGGCTCCCTCTTTGTGCCCGGGGTTATTGTAGCGAAGCGTTCGATCTCAGTAATAGGTCGTCCTCTCGAGCACCTTCTATACTCTGTTCCAGAAGTTCCGTGCAGCAGCGCCAAGGCTACACGACCTTCGAGCGCAGGTTGTTGCGAAGCGAGATGTAGTGCTCCATATACGTAGCCCGTTGTTTGTCCTCATGACTTTTGCAAGCGGTCTCGTCGGAGGATTTTTACTTGGAGGCTTCTCTGCGTGTTGTAGCTGTGATTTGTATGACGATTTTGTCGCATTTACTGTATAAAACAATTTTTGTGGCTCCATGATACTGAAGAAAGAGTTCTTGCTTGTACGTGTTATAGCATGCAAATGACGAAAGAAATAACGCTGTTGTGGCTCGTATGCGTTATGTTTTTACTTATAAAGTACGAAGGAATGGTACGACACTGTCTAAACTTTTATGAGTAGTCCGCACAGCCCGAGCGTCCACAGCGCCGCGGAGGACCCAATCTTGGGTTGTGATTAGTCCGCGGTGGCAGATTTGGTCGCTCCTTAGTCAAAATGGCGGCGCCTGGTTCACCTGGGCGATATCGTGCAATTATCTCGAAGACGCGCGCTTTTACGGTGCCGAGGAGAATATTTAACCGCTTTCACAATAGGCTCTTTTAGCTGAGCGTCGCTTACGCTCAGCCCTTCCGAGATGTAGCGTCTCGAGAGAGTGCAAGGTGCTGCAGGTATCTTAATAGAACTTTTTGTTGGGCTAGTTGGTACATACTTACTGAAAAACCAAAAAGACGCGTACCATCAAGGAAAAAAAAAGTAAGGACAGGACAGAAAGGGCGCTAGTCGAAAACACGAAATTTCGTGTTTTCGACTAGCGCGTCTTGCCGAGACGCGGTGAGCTTGGCTGCAAAATGACGGCGAAACCAAGTGGACGCACCTTCACGCTCCGTTCGGTTGGCTTCACGAGCGGAGCGAAAGATGCGTTCTACGTTCCGCCGGTCGCACGATCGTTCTGCGCACGAGCACTGCAGTTCTTTCAACGTGTTTGTGTGTTAATTGAGTCACGCGCACTACAGATCCTTCTACGCGTTCATGTGCATTCACCGGTCTGGCCGGAGCGGATCGTAAATGCCCAGCTAAAAGTGCCTAATTACAGCTCATCTCACGGCGCAGTTGCACAGTGTCCCGAGACGCTCTTGCCGCTTTCGCTGCAGCGCTCGCCGCTAGTAGACGACATGGCGCGGAAGGACACACTTAGATGTGCTCGCCCTCCTGATTGGTTGAGTAGGCCTGTAGCTTCCACAGTGCTGCACGGAACTTCTGGAACAGAGTATAGTGGGTCGCCGTGTTCGGCTTTCTTCGGAGAGAACGCAGCTTGTGCTGGGAGTCGGCCCCGCCTTGACTGTCGCTGTCGTGTATCGTCGCCGAGTGCCCGCTAATAAACGTCTTTATAAGGGTATTTCCTAAAAGCAGGCTGAGTTAGGTGCTTATCTGGAAGTTCAGTGGGCAGATGAGATTACGTTTGGGGGTATAACATGAGCGCAGCAATCACTGGGGTGAGTGGATTGGTTGGTGGAACATGGCATTTTCCACTGCAGTGGATCAAGTTAGGCTGATGATGATAATAAGACTGCCATCAGTCACCACAAATGCGCTATCCACCTCATCGCGCACCTGGGGGCCTCCATGCAAGACACCATAGCCATTGCAATGCGCTGCGGGCCACGTAGAGTATCGGCTGCAGCATATAGTTGTCAAGTATGCGTTAGATTGCCATCGCGTCACAGGCCACCTCCGGAACATAGAGACTTTCTGGAGCACACAGCTGCTCGTCAATCCGGGGACATCACGTATACAATGCTACAGGGGCTGCTGCTGCTGAGCCTATTCCTCATCGTCTTGGCACTAAAGGGACTCACTCAAGCACTACCGGTTGACTTCCGCTTCCAAATATGCACCGCGCCGTCTGCGGGCGGCGTAGCGCTGTGGCCCAGAGGACCAAAATGGCGCTTCGCAACCGTCCATGGATAACAATATAATATCTGGGATATAATGTCCCAAAACCACGATATGAATATGAGACATGCCGTAGTGGAGGGCTCCGGAAATTTCGACCACCTGGGGTTCTTTAACGTGCACCTAAATCTAAGTACACGGGCCTCATTCATTTTTGCTTTACCATCATTGGAAGTGGGAGATTACTGTATCGCGTGTTGTAAAATTGAAGTACTTGAGACGGTTTGCCAGCCTCTAAAGCTTACACATGAAATGCCATGTGATAACACTCTCCGGCTCCTTGATCTTTCAATAAAATTTTAGGATGACCATGTGTGTTGGTTTTAGGAGCCCAGGATCAGAAATCCATTGATGTCTTTCTCATGTGCACGTACTAACATAGTCAAGAGGTCTGTTGCACGTATGTGCCTTTTTATTTCCCTTGGGAAATTGTGTTTTCGCCTCAGAAGAGCTTCGAACATATGGTTTCCAGGCTGCAGGCAGCAGGTTACCCGATAAGACTGGTTATGTCTGTAGCGGAATCATTTTATAGGGACCTAAAGAAACATAATCGGCAGCGTGATGGCATTTCCCTGCAGCAGCGTAAGACGACTGTTGCCCCCTATATCCACGGCGTGACACACAACCCAAGAAAGATTGGAAATAAGGTGGGTGTAAAAATGGTCATGTCTGCTCCGGACAAACTGTCGAAAATATGTAGCGAAACCTCTCCCGTGCTGAACGAAAAGAAGGGTTACAAGATTAAGCATCGTAATGACTATGTTGAGTGTACTCCGTCCGTTGTGTATAGAGTTCCCCTGTCTTGTGGTCGCGCATACGTCTGTCAGACTAAAAGATGTAATAATAAGAGGGTAAAAGAACATCACAATAAAGTGCAAAAAGCCACAAATGGTCACTTGGCTATTCATTGTAAATAGTGTGTTTGCGTGCCGTACTTTGACAACACATCCATTTTATATCGTGACAGGGATTTGTTAACCCGTTTGATTGTAGAAGCAGCTGAAATGACACGTGATGACTTTGAGTGTGTAAGCGCACCATCTATCTCGCTCACGCGGAAAGAACTTTGTTTTTTGGAAGGTGTGGTTGATAATAATGGATGGCTATTGTATGACACGACACGTGGGTTTTGGTGGGTTGTTCGTCGTTCCTGTTTCTAAACGCTTAATTGAAGTTAAGCGCTTGTGTCTTTCGTGTCCCCGCTGGTCATTCGTGTCTTGTAAGAGTCGTGCGCTTTCTATAAACATGGATCCATACCAACTTGCCCGATATAATTGTTTATTAAGTAAAATAGCAGCTACGAATGTACGTGTGCCCCGAAATGTCATCATCTTCGCATTTGCATGTTTGAAAAGTGCGTGTTCTCGACGTGCACATGCCGTTTACCAACAGAACTGCGCACCCTCTGTGACACCACGTTTTCTGGCCCTTGCTCGCTTTCCTCTCTAGAATACATAAAAGGCTTCCGCTGAATAAACTGTTGTGTTTTTTGCTGTGTTGAACTCGGGTCGTATGTGCCGCGAACCGCCGCTCCACGGAAGATTGTATCAGAAGTCTGTACGGAGATATAAGGCATAAGGAAACCCTAAGATTTCGGTACACAAGGCATGGACGTCTTGAAGCCGCCAGATCGCCTTCCCCAGGAGATAGATGTCAGGGAAACATTGCAGCAGTTTTAACAGAAATTTGAGCTGTTCTTCACCGCTTCAATGACAAGCGGGAAGCTGTGGACTAGGGCGGCGAAAGTTGCATTCTTACTCAGCGGGGCCAGTAATGAGGCTTGAAAGGTTTGCAAAGCATTGAGCTTCGCCGAAACTGAGGTCAAGGACGACTTCGAGAACTTTGTCAAAAATTTCATGCGTACTGCGAGGCCGAGCTATAGTATGTCCATACTTCATGTTCTGTCAAGGAGTCTAAGCCGACGATGAATCAGCCGAAAAATTCATACGGAAGATTAGAAGTCTCACTTAGTCGTGCAACTTCGGCACAATGTCAAGATTACGCCATAAGACCAAGTTAGTTACGGCACAAGCAACGAAAAAGTCCGCGACAAACTTGTTTGCCACAAAGGATTGGTGTTCGCTAAAGCCGAACAAGCATGCAAGACGGCGGCACTAGCCGCTGCACAGTAAAACAGCTGGACACAAGAAAGACAGGTTGACCATGTGAAAGCTAGCTGGCCCACTCGTGAACGGCCGAAAATTCTGGTGTAGCCGACATGCACATCTGCACCCCCCCTCCACGAAGCTGCGCTGAATTTGGATGCAGCTGCAGAAAATATTTGGGTGAAAACTACTTTACGGTTCGCGGCAAGAGTACGAAGCAAGCCTCAGAAGTCAAAAGCAGTGACGAAGCAGACGATATTTTTTTAGATTCTAAACTTGTCAAAGGGCAATGCCAACGTGCCTACATGGTGCCAGCGCATGTCGGCCACAGGCAAGTGTTCCACAAGGTGGACACCGGTGCCCAAGCATCATGGTACGTGATACGTGATGGTACGTGATAGAGAATGTGGCCGAAAGTGCTGATCAAAACAAGCAACTCGGCGCTTCGTTCCTATAATGGAGCAATCATCAACTACCTGGGAATCGTAACGCGCATGGCCACAGTAGGTGACCAAGCCGCGGGCACGGACTTTTTGCAAGAGTATTGAAAGTTGGGCTAGTTGGTAAGGTAGCATATTTAGGTGCAAAGCGGACATCGCTCATCCGTGTCCCTTTTGTTTTAATCCGTCTTCGTCGTTTTGTGCTGTACCTAGACATACGGACATTTCGGTTGTGTAAAAGGGGCGTCAAGCCATCCTCAGGCGGCACGCCAGTAAGCGACTGGGCCTACTGATATGATCTTCAATGCGATAACCAACAGCGACGAATTTGTACAAGCTTGCAGAGACCTGTTCCTAGGGACAGGATGTGTCAATCGTGAATACCGGCTGATATTGCGAGAAGGTGCATTTCTAAGTCATCAAACGCAATACGCGTGTCCCTGGTGTTGAAAAATCCCCTTAAAAAGGACCGCGAAACGCGGCTAAAGGCAGGCATCATCACCAATGTAGTTCAGCAGACGTGCTCGGAAAATCGTTTGGTTATAATCAAGAAAAAGAGGTAGACTAAAGATGTGCATGGAGCTCGGTAGAATTAATGAGTGCCTAAGGCGAGAACACTATGAAATGGCGCGGGGTGAATATATACTGAGGCCGAGCAATAATGCGCAAACATTTTTTTTTTTTTTTTGCTGGGCGCAAACTCTGGTTTCTACCCAACTCCGCAGCCCGAGGTTACACGAGAACACTTAGAGAATATGTACGTTTCCCACACCTTTCGGTCGGTAGTGTTTGTTTCGACTACCGTTTAAAGTCGTGACGGCCCCGGAGCCCTCATGTAAAAACCAGCGATTCCGGCACCCGTAGCGTAATAGAAGTACGTTTCTTGGCACTGGATTGTACTCGGGACACTGGTGCACACTTGGATTCACCAGTACTTCGGTAAGTCCACTAGGAAAGAGCTGGGTCACACTGTAAGAGGAGCTGGCTTCGCCTCTGTGATGCTAGTGCACTGGGAAGCGCTGCTTATGCTGGAATACTCACTAGAGTGCGCTTGCGCATACTGGAGCATTCACTGTTTCTGCCAGTGCCGCTCGCTGCTTTCTGTATTGTGCGCAGTGGAATGTCTCGGTATTGTTAAATATTGAATGTTTGATTTGATGGTTCCAATTGATGCTATCGCACAGGTCCCAAACATGTGTCAATTTCTAGCTTCGCCGAGAAGGAGGATAAGAAGCGCACGATATTCGTAATGTATTTGATATAAGAAATCACTGTCAATTTTAATGTTTCCCTTTCTAATGTAGAGAAGAATATGTTAATAACAGAAAGCAGCCAACGCTTATGATTTTGCTTTCTAGCACACTTTTTTTATTCACGCAGCACCAATAACGGCGTTAGTTCTTCTGGAGAACCTAGCAACAATGAATGCCAGTTTTGTGCATGCCCCGCGCATATATCAGTTGTGTGTTGCTGCAGTGATGCCATCTTGCAGTTTTTATAAGTCTGAAGGCGTCGGTCATAACAGAAATAGGATATCATTACATCGCCGCTCAGATGGCGACAAGTAATTGAGCACTCTGCTCGCAAAACCTCCTAATGACGCCAGAAAAACAGCCGTCGCTGGATATCGCCACACCGGAAGTGCATATCTGGGAATTCTCGCAGTTCCACTTACTCAGCTACACTTTAGGTAACAGTTCGAGATGTTCCTAATCTACAATGTAGAAACTTCAAACACCGCAACTCACCTGGGTCGAGATCGGTCCTACCCAGTGCGACTGCCAGCAAGCGTTAGGCCCAGCGTGCCAGCTGAGTCGGTCTACATGTTACCGGCGCTGTTTGCTTTTAGTATGCGCAACTATAACGTATGATAATGGTTGTAGAGTACAGTCTGGACATCCGTTAACCAGAACGGTCCCAAAGGACTTGGCAGCAGCGACAGCTAGCCGGCATACCTACTCACCGTTCATTTGTTCTGCAGCCCTCAAGATCGTCGGACGTACAGCGCGTGCGGACTGTGGACAAGTGCATCTGCACCGGAAGCACGAAACGCAGCACTGGCGGAAACACCGTTGGACGAGTGATGTCATCTTGGCGGTGCTTATAAACCAGAGGGACAAGCAAAGGCGGCCACTTGGCAGCAGCGACAGCTAGCCGGCATACCTACTCACCGTTCATTTGTTCTGCTGGTTGGTGAAACATGCTTAGTTCACGAAATTGCCAATAATCCCAAAAAACTGTCGCTGCTGCAACAATTTGAAACTGTTTCTTTCTATCGTATTATTGAGTGTACTACGCTTGTTATATTGCGGCACTTGTCGTGGTACGATGGCTCCCCCGACGGACAGGGACTTCCGTAATGAGATTCGTGAGCTTCGCGCTGAATTGAAAGAACTCAAGGAAAGCGTAAAGTTCATGCACTCAGAATTTGAGGAGATGAAGAAGAAACTTGCTGTCTCGTCTACAGACAGAGAGGCTTTAATGAAAGAAAACGCAAGCCTTCGAGAAACTTGCAAAAGCAACGAAATTTTCATTGATGAACTTCAGAAAAGAACTGTTCAAATCGAGTAGTATTCGCGCCGGTATAACCTAGAAGTGAAGGGTCTGGTCCAAAGAGAAAACGAAGATGTGACCGGTCTTGTCGATAAAATAGGTGACGCTGTAGGTGAGGCAATAATGCCTGAAGAAATAGAGACATGCCACCGTGTTCCGACAAGAGATCCTGGAAAAAGCAATGTTGTTGTGCCGTTCAAAACCAAGCAAAAAAGAGATGACGTTCTGGAAAAAGCTCGAAAGAAAAGGATAAGAAACCGGGAGGTGGGTGTCCCTGATGAATCACCCATCTTCGTAAACGAACATTTGTGCCCTGCTCTAGAAAGGCTTCTTTCTTTGGCAATCGGCAGAAAGCGTGAACGTTACTGGCGTTTTGTGTGGACACGAAATGGGAAAATCTTCGCACGAAAATCGGAAACAAGTGACGCGATCCGCATCGACTGTGACAGGGATCTAGGCAAAATCAACTGAGCAGCCAAAAAATGTATCGGCCTTTCGACAACACGCACCATGGCGTATTACGAATTGTGCCTTCCCCAAGAGTTACCAGAGCCCCCTCGAATGCAAAACTCGATGTCAGCCATTCATATCAATGCTCGCTCCCTTAGCTCCAAACAAGATGAAATCAGTATGCTGTTACATGAATTTCGTTTTCACTTTGACGTTATCATGTTTTCCGAAACGTGGTAAACTGCTGATAGCGATAGGTTATTACTTGACGGCAACCACCGCTATCATATAAACCGTACAGGTATGCGTGGTGGAGGTGTGGCAATGCATATCGCGCGAAATAAGTCATGTGAACTGGTAAAAGAATTTACACGTGTCACAGCCGACTTCGAAATACTTTGCGTGAGAAATAACACTGAAATTTTTGCCGTAGTATACCGACCTCCCTTGGGTAAGATAGCTGCCTTTTTAGATATTTTAGACGAAATATTGGAATACGCCACGCTTCACCGAGCAACCATGCTCCTTGGAGGCGACTTTAACATAAACTTGCTTAGTGAAAATGCGCACTCTCTTGAACTACTAAATAGAATCAGAGCTAGTGGTTTCCAGACCGTCGTCACGACACCAACATGCATAACAGAACATAGCCAATCTGGACTTGATAACTTCATAGTAAATCAAGATGTTTGTCTTCACAGTGTGAGTACAATATGCGCAGACATAAGCGATCATAACCCTATTGTACTTGCGTATTCAATTCCAAGGGCGCAAGATGATATTCCCGAAACGCTTGTGAAATACAGGTGCATGACGCAGCAAAATATGATTTCCTTTCGTGAACGAATCTCCAAATTAGATTGGTCAGTGGTACACACCAAAACTAATGCATATGATGCCTACGCAGAATATCTGCCCATTTTTTTGAAAACATACAACATCTATTTCCCGTATAAATGTCTTAAAAAACGGAAAAAACATTAGGAAACCGTGGATTAGGCCGGAACATATCAAAATGATCGACAAGAAGAATAAACTTTTCAAACGGTTCTTGTCATCAAGAGATCCTTGCCAGCTGGCAGCGTTTAAAATACCGCAACCAATTAAACTCGGAGCTAAAAAAAAGCAAAGGCCTTGTATTACAATAACCATTTTTGTGATTTATTGCAGAAACACCCCGAGAAAGCGTGGAAAATTATGAATCAAGTCCTGAAACGCGGAAACACCGATGATATGATATCAGAACTAGAAATCGATAACAAACGGCTTTCGGGGACTGCTTTGGCCGATCACTTTAACTCCCACTTTGTAAATATGGTAAAGCCATCACATGGTTTTCCTAACGTTACCGTGACTAATTCTTGCAAAGAAAATATTTTCCTTGAGCCCACAACTGAGATCGAAATTTGTGAAGTATTCATGCACTTAAAGAATAGTAAAGCTGTGGACGTTGATGACATAGAGATCAGACCCGTGAAGTATGTCATTGATATAATTTCCATTCCTCTCACGCATATCTTTATTCAGGCATTACAATCCGGCTGTTTCCCAAGTGCGATGAAACGTGCGAAAGTCACTGTTATTTATAAAGGTGGTGAAAGGAGCCTTCTTACTAATTATAGGCCCATATCTATCCACCCAGTATTTTCGAAGGGTCTTGAAAAAATATTTCTCAACCGTTTAAACAATTTCTTTGCAAAACACAACATAATTTCCGATTGCCAGCATGGATTTCGCAAGGAAAAATCAACAGAAACGGCCTTACTAACACAAAAAGAAATAATTCTTCATAACATCGAAAAAAAACCAAGTAACTCTTGGTATATTTATAGACTACACAAAAGCCTTTGACTGTTTAAACCATAATACTCTTTTAAAGAAGTTGTATTGCTATGGCGCACGTAATGTAGCTCATTCCTTGTTAAAATCTTACTGAAACGATCGTCAGCAGTGCGTTACGATTAATAACTGTGTATCCTCTTTTAAAAATGTCACCTCTGGAGTTCAACAGGGAAGCCTCCTGGGGCCATTTCTTTTTAATGTGTACGTAAACGATGTGACTGAACTAAATAATGACTCTTCCATTGTAATGTACGCGGATGACACAAGTCTGTTCGTAACCGGCCATGATATAAATGAAGTTTTTACCAAGTCTCGAAAAGCGCTTTCAGATCTTTGGGAGTGGTCGAACACTAATTTGCTTAAAATAAATGCTGGTAAAACTAAAGCCATCTTATTTAGGGCGAAAAACAAACATGCACGTCTACCAGCATACTTGTGTCTTGGTGGGAGTGTAATCGATATTGTAGAAAAACATAAATCGCTTGGCGTCATCCTTTCTGCTGATCTGACGTGGACGGCTCACTTCGACTTTCTTGCTAGATCACTGTCTTCAGCTACGGGAGCGCTATCGCGGCGCCGCCATTTCTTTCCTAGTAAGATCAAAATGCAAATATATAACGCACTGTTTAGCGCACGTGTGAACTTTTGCACACTTGTGTGGGGAACAACTACGCAAAGAAATCTGCGTAGAATCCTCTTGTTACAGAAAAAAGCATTACGATGCGTCGCTAACGTTTCCTACACGCATCCCACTAAACAATTTTTTCTCCGTTATCAGGTAATAATTGCCACTTTCATGTATCAGTACCGCCTATTGCAGTCGTTTTTCTTTTCAAACAAAAGTACTATGAGCTTTCTAAGTAGTAACTGCAGATTAAAAAAACAGATAAGTGATCCTAGAACCAGAGGCCACGAGAAATGGTTAGTACCGCGATGGCGCACAACTTATGGCAAACAGTCACTGGCTTTCAATATACCGTACCTTTTAAACAAATATCAGAAGCAGGGTATTGATTTTAACAATGTTTGTAAAAAAAAGTTGCGTGATTATTTTATGTCTGAACTGTACTAAACAGCGGTATTTGTTCCTACCACTACACACTTTTCATTGTACGATGTAATATATATTTTTTTAAATAGTTGTGCGAAAAAATGTTTCGATACAAACCTGTTCACAGCAAACATGTTTTAAATGTACATATCATGATCCGACATCATTTTTTAGTATGCTTACCTTTCCGTTTATGTACGCGCGTGTAACAGTGTATATATGTATGTCTTATGTTTACCAGTATTCTATGTCCTTACTTAGTTTTTTTTACTACTTTAAATATCCTCTGTTCATTAAGTACCCTATGTTGCCTGTAAATGTACGTGTACGCTGCCTTGTGTATGGGCCCCCAGGCACCTTCAAGCTGCATTTCGCCGCTTTTCGCCTGGGGTGACCCCCAACTTTACGCTGGAAATAACTTTTCTTGATTCTTGAATGAACCATGTTTTCTTGTGTACGGTGTCCACACAAGGAGCTATGACCATCGATGCGACGCGCTTTCACCAAGGCGCACTAGGCTGTGACCATAAGCTACCAGCCGCACTCGCCGGTACTTTTCTTAGTCATACGTTAGAACACATACTTGACAACTGGAACGTGCGCCTTAGTGAAATAACACAGTAGAAAATTTTTCAGCCCATTGTATTTGTTTTTTGCTGAGTGGTTTCATAGTTGTTATTCATAGAACATCAAATCAGTACTGGCGCGCCCGCTGTACTGGCATATCATTGCTGGCTCAAGAAAACTACTCTACATGAAATGATGCACGTGCGCATTTATCGAACGAGCCATCATAAAGCGTCTGAACATGTTGACCAATACCCAGAGCGAGAAACGGCAATTAAAAATCGGCATGAACAGCCGGAAAACAGTACCCTGCTGATATATCAATTTGATATTTTTTGGTGTAAATACGGGAATTCTTGAATGTACTTAAGCGCTCTGGCCAATGTAGGCATGTCATTCGTGCTGGTAGGCGTTTGTCTGTGTCTATGAGGGAAGCAAGCGTGATTTAAAAAGGATGATCGGGTCCTTCTTGAACTGGCGACACCAAAATATAAAACGAAAGGTTTTATTTGTGTCTTCACTAGTTCTTTTACGACGAGGTCACCATGTTTCGGCGTGGCACTGTGCTAGGTGGCGAGTTCG
>NW_023614775.1:0-19486 GCF_013339695.2 Rhipicephalus sanguineus
CTTCATTTTGACTGTGCAACTAAGGCTTCGTGGCACTTAGGTTACAGTGAATTTGTCATTGGCTTCCAAATTGCTGCTTTCAATTGCCCCAAGACTCATCATCCATACAAGCTCCGAATGCATTATTACGACAACTCTTAATAATGTGAGCTTCTTTTGTACTGAAATTAGTACTTAGCCAATTTGCCCGGCAGTGCAATTGAAGAAAAAACCAAATCTGCATTTGCAAGAATCTTGCATAAACAACTCCATGGCCATGTGTCATCGCTATAGCCTCCAACATGGCAGTCCAAACAGTGCCACCACTGATGGCAAGCTGCTTAGTCCAATTGTTTGTTACTTGTTCAACTAGCAGCAACAAGTTATGTCACGTGTTCTCAACATTCGAAGAAATGCAGTAGAATTAACTCTTAGCTTGGCAGCAGCTTGTGACTACTATAGTCGGGTACAACTTAAGAAGACAGGAGAGGCCCCACCAGATGACCGAAGCGCAGCGGCCAATTGCCTCCAAAACTAAGAAAAGTCCTGCTGAAAAAATTGACTGCTTCTAAACGCGTATTTGTCTTTATAAATAAGATTTCTGTATCTTGACAAGTGCTCTGGGAAAACTGTCATGATGGAAATGCTACAGCACATGCCGGATCGCGAGAGAAAAATACCTCTGTGCCTTCTACAACGCTGTGCGTCGTCTGCTGTGGACCAAGATCGATGGCACCGGGCGTCTAATTATAAACGCGGTCGCTGACTTAATAGCATAGCATAAGATTCATATACAGTTGAGCCCCTTTATAAGAGGCACGCATGGGGGAGAAATTCTTGCCTGTTATATGAGGTGTTGTTATAAGCAGGGTACTAAGTGATGCATTTTCCTATAACACCCTTACTTTCATGTAGCACACTGGTGTCTCTCACCGCACGTGTCTTTATATCAATGTCTCTTATAAGGGGTTCAACTGTATATATCTTCTGTGTGTTTGCACAAGCTTATTTTTTTCAATGTGTTAGGCTTATTTTTAATTATTGTTTCTTGTTTTTTTTTTTTCGGTTGCGAACACGCAATCTCGTGAGTTCGCGCACGTTCGCGCACGGCATTCCGTGCCGGTTTTCCGCCATGGAGCACAGCCAGGTGACATCGGAACGCGATCCTTTGTGGCCGAATGAGCCTTGCGCCGCCTCGATGGCCACACCAACAAGGAGCCCTGGCAAGAACAAGAGCTGCCACATCCTGAACAGCAATTCACGCAACATGAACTTCCACTGCTACACGTGTTGGTGCAACAGGGAGCCTGAACACAGCGTGGCGGACACGAGCAAGTTTGTCGCCGACATGCTCGGTGTCAGGGAAAGCACTGTGTTCAGGGTGAAGGAGGAAGTTAAAGCTTCGCATTTTTCGAGTGCCAAACTGACGACGACTTCGCGAAAGCGCCCACGCAATGCGGACAAGAGAAGACGTAGCACGAAGTTTGACAGCTTCACTTGTGCGCGCTGAGGTGTTGTGTCACGATTTCTTTCGCCGCAGCGAGATACCGACGGTCGAGAAGATAACTACCGAGTTTTCAGAGCGTATGGAACTGCCATCACTAAGGCGATGTATGTACGTACTGTACGTCGCCTGCTTGCCGAGATCGGCTTCAAGCACGAAAAGGAAGCCGCAACTCGCTGCTTATCGATGGAAGCACAACTTATGCGCGATTGTGTCACAGCAGGCATTCTACAGCTGGCGCGTGCAGTGAGCGAAGAGTTCGAAGCCACACAGCGGTGGGAATTCATGCCAAGCTCCCTTGTAACGGCAACAGTGTTTGAGTCATAATTTATACTAGCACTGAGGCTGACATTAAAGAAACAAACACTGCTCCCAAAGGTCTGACGGTTAATAACCCAATGGCATTCAATCAAGCAGCGCGTGTCAGTGATTGTTACATTGGTGGAAAGCAATCAATCGACGGTGCTACACAACACTCGAACGATGCTGCTAGACGTTCGGCTATCTTATCATGGACACTGCTGCCACGATCGGTCGTTTGCACGCTGAGCTGGCAGCAACGAATCTTTATTGGGGCTTGCTTTCGGAAATCTTTTCTGTTGAGAAAACTCGTAGGTTGGTTTCATTCTGCGCACGCTTTGCTTATTTATCCTGATAATGGTTTGCTCCATCACTTCGCCACGTCCGACGAGAAAGGCAGGGCACAGTACGCAAACACACCCGCCACTCACAGTACAGGTACCAGACTTTGGCAAACTCTCCTCGTCGTAACTTCACTTAGGAGCAAACAAACACACCACAGAACAAACACGCACGAGGTTTCTTTGCATCGGTATGTTGCCGCGGGATCCAGTTCCAGACGAAGCGCAGCGCAGCATCAAAATGTTCGCTGCAATCTCTCCTTCGCCGGCTCCAGGCTCAGAAGAAACGTACGCGGCACAATGGTGCATCGTAAGCTCACAATAATATTTCCGGCCTGACAGACCACGCAAACATTTGAATTCACTCTGACGAAGGGAGACGCACACAGCTGATGCGACTCGGCCCACGTTTGAAGTGAGGGCGGCCAGGTTAGGTATGTCTCTGTCGGCGGGGCCACCAGCCGTCCGGCTCATGACATCATCTGAAGTGCGCGCCTTTTGGTGGAGGCTCGTATACATCCGCCTTTGAGGGGAAAATGCCGCTGCCTTCTAAAGTTATACCCGACGTAGGTAGGCTTTGATGTAACAACTGGCTCTTTCTGTTCCGATAATTGGCCCAAATAAGCAAGCTGTTGTCCTAGAGGAGCATGAATTGCAGAGTTACACATTGTAAGGCATGCACAATTTCAGTCATCAAAGTGTATCACAGCGTATCACCCCCATGCATTCAAGGTGCCATAAACATGTGTGGTGCACAAAGTATAGTTCTACTCAATTTTTTTTTTCATTGTAGGCCACTTGAAGTGTCAGTCGTGCTTAATTATTAGTTATAGTTTATTATTTCAGGAAAGAAAGAATATAAAGCATACTCATTATTGCATCCGCTTTCTGTGGCATGGCTTGGAGCTTGCCCATGCTGTCCACCTGCCGTCTGCCCTGTCAGGCTCCTCTCCTGCATTTCTGCAGGCGTCCAAAAGGAATCTCGCATTTCCCTCACCACTTTCATCTCATTTTGGCTCCGATAATGTCGCGAAGCTTTGCAGCTTTCATTAGAATGTCGGAGCCAACGTAAACCTGGAACATAATACAACGTACATTAATACATTGGTAGTGGCAGATCAGTAAGCCATGAGCTACTACATTTGTTGTGCTAGATTAACCTGCTCAATCCTTCTAAAAATACAATGCAGTCCTCTTTTATTGTCTTAGTGCATTACAAGTATGCAAATTTCACTGAATGTGACTACATTTACGAGTTTACAAACATGCCACACAAACTCGGCAGGTGCAATATTAGTCCCATTGTGCTCAAACAACATGCCTTGCACTGTGACCAGAATGCCATCCATTTCCCACTCTGACATGTCCTGCGATTGCTGCATAAAATCTCGCGTAGGTGGCTGACTGCATCCATCGGGAGGTCAATAAAGAATGCCTATTGTGCACTCTATGAATCAAATTTTTAATGTATGATAACTCGAGAAAATTTGGAGGACACTCGAGCTTCGCCTTCAAGGGCAGAACATGATAGCGTAATTGCACCCTGTTCGCATCGCCTTCTTGATCGCTACACTCGAATACAAGTCAAGAGCAGTGCAGCTTTCCTGCCAAAGGATTCCCCTCAAGCCAATGGTGTCGAGGCCACTTTGCAACACCTTTTGACATGCTGCTTTGTGATTCCTCTTTAAAGCGGCCCTGTAACACTTTATGAGCATAGTCAGAAAACACTGCCAATCGGTCAGCTAAAATTGCTTTCTCTTCTCTCAAAAATGACGCTACAAGCTCAATAATCACTCGTCACAGCCACAGTATCAGCCATTGGCTGATTTGAGCCTGGCGTGCTCGGTCGTTACAGACGCCCGCTGTGGAAGGCTGCGACTTGTCCACGCGTGCACACGTGATCGCACTGAAAATTCTGCGTATTCGAAGAAAAAAAAAGAAGTGCTCATAGCCACAAGGCGCTCGTGACATATTTTCCTTTCCCGTGCCATCCCTCCCTGCTTAGCTTCCAGTGCTTTCACCGGGGCGAGAGAAGAGAATGCAATACAACTTTTTCAAGGACACGAGCGCCACCAAAGGGCGCGCAAGCGCTCATGGGAAATGTGTGTACGCAGCCGCCGCGATGAGCGCGCGGGCCTCGCGCTGTAGCTGTCCGCTTGCGCTGTGCCAGGACTTCTTAGACACAGTGAATTTGGCAAGGTGCAACATGTTACTGCGCAATTCAATCACAAACTTCAGTGTTTAGCTGCTACAGCCTCTCGACGATTTCCATCTGTCCCATCATTGGACCAGTTGAGCGGCTCAGAAGCGTCACCTTTTATTTATTTATTTTGGCGCCAGTGCACCTTACGGCACAGATGAAAAAAAAAAAAAACAACTCGGTTGCCTATGAAGTGCAGGAGCTGTCTATGATTGGCGGATGCATTTGGAATGAACGTCCCTCGACACTGTCGACGAGTACAGTGTGAGGTTCTGATATAAAGAGTACACTAGAAAGTGTAGTCGGCATTTGGGGAAATGATATACATTCATTGCATCGCTCGCACCATATATGTAAGGAATGATAAGTGCTGATAAGTGCCTACTAACCTTAGTTGGTGCTATAACTACAGGTTGGAATAATACTTAGAGCGAAAAAAGAAAGGAGCAGTACAAAGAAGGAAATGCACAAACCAGCGCTCACACACAACAAAGTTTATAGCACGCGTGAAAAAAGCATATATACAAAAATGGGAGTGCATCACGCGTGTCATGAGGAGGCACAAAAAGTCAAATAACCAAGGCGCGTGCTTAGAGTAGATTAATAAGGTTGAATTCCTTGTCTTGTAACGACTGAGAAGGTTGACTGACACAAAGTGTGGAGTTATTTGTGACATGACATGCCCCCGAAATTTCTCCCGTTGTCTGATTAGGTTGATGGTACAAAATTACTGTGCTTTCGAAGATGGGATTACATTTTCATGACTGACATAGCGATGCGAGATTGTTATGCAGGTTTAGTGTCATGGTTTCTTTCAATTGAGGCAAGGCCTCTGACTGGGAAAGGAAGGAGCCATTTTTTTTAATGCACACACAACAAAATAACTATCACTCACGAAAAAGAGAAGGAACAAATACAAGCAACTGTAACCAACAGGGTCAAGCCCAGCCTTCGTTAATGCTATAGCGACCGGTGCACTAACCAAAGACGGTTCCACGGATCGTTCAAAGAAAGGATGACAGTCACCGGTTATAGCGACACTTGAGTGGACGTGAGCGGCGGTCTCGTTGGTAGGCGCTTGCGTTGGCGGCGAGGGCCCTCGTAGAGCGGACGAGGAGTCAAGTCGTCGCGGAGGTCGTAGAAGGCAGCACCCTCAGGCACGGGATGCCGACGACCTCCAGGCCCACGTACGCAGCATGGAAGTTGGTGGTCGGCACTCGGGCTCGTCCCTTGGCAGGCAGCAGGCAGCAGGAACCCTCTCCCCCAACCGGGACGGTGAAGTCTACTCCACACAAACGGGAACCAGCTGGTCGGACAGCGGGAACGCCTCGTACCCACGAACACCCGTTTCCGAGGACATCTGGAGATCCTTCGATGCTGTCGGGCCCTTTGTGTTTGGCTCCGTAAGCCGACGACACTGACCCTGACACCAGCGTATTTTTCCTCCGGGCTCTCCGAGTCCGACTCCCTCGTGTTCCAGCCCGTCGTCGTCTTCTTTCCCGTCACTGTGCCACCTACTCACTGGCTCTCGTGGGATTTCCCTCGTCCACTCACACGTGCCATTCCTCGCCGACGTTGTCCTTTTCTACGCGCCGCATGTGTCTGTTGTGTGGTGCCTCTGTCCTGTCACACTACCGCGTTTGCAGCACTCGCGACCCCACAACACATCACCGAGTACACCGTAGAGCACTGCACGGGCCGATTTTTCCGGCCCGGGCCCGGCCCGGCCCGAAAATGCCATGCTCCGGCCCGCCCGGGCCCGGCCCGGTGTTCTTAAATGTGGCCCGTACCCGGCCCGGGCCCGAAAGGTTTGGGCCCGGCCCGGCCCGGCCCGGCCCGTTTCAGCTAGTTATGCCTTGAACATAAAGGAGGCACTGTCCAACCTTCGGTTATTGTGAAGATACCTGCCGCACAAAATATATTTTCTAGAGATTGTTTTAGAAACTTCTTTCAGTGTCACGACTTTCACTGGTACTGTGTATACTTTCGGTGAATTACGCGCGTAACACTCTTGCGAAATGATTGCAGGGCAATATATAAAATATAATTGGAGTCATAGCTGGCTCTTTCATGTACGCACGCAATGCTAACCACGCCATCTCATTTTTGCATTTCAAAGAACAACTGCAAAATATATTACCTGCATAAAGTGGAGAAAAAAAGCATGTCAGACATTTTTAGGTTGAGTCTACATCAACTGCATACGAGCTAGGGCTGTTGAGTAAAAGTAGCAAGTCTCCTGCAAACTTCATCTATTGCACAATGCAATGAAAAAAAAAAACGTGCTCTAGCTGCTTCTGCGAGGATTACACCAGGCTGGGCAGCGTTACATAAATTAAAGCTGTCGTGTTGACTCCTCGGCAGGCAACTGCACCCAATCTACACTACGTTTTCGTGCTCAAAACAACAAGGTTCTTTGTCCCACCCTTCTTCCCCGAGTCACCGCCACCGCAGTGCCATAGATCTGTCAAAGCAAGGCACACCCGTTAACGAGCGAGCTACCGTCCTCGTGTCAGACGTGTGTACATAACGGTGTGTTGAATAAAGGGTGCTTTAAATAAAACTAATCAGTCTGCGTGTTGATTGTTCCCAGACTCCCGGATCGCTTCTCTAGCCTGATCACTCCAGTTGTGAGCCACACTCGGGGAAACGAGTGTCTCTATGGTCTGGCGCATCACCACTAGTAATGGCAAAATCAACAACGGCGTTCGCCCTGTGATAAGAGTCGCTCCGCATCTTGCACTCAAAATGCACGAAAAACAGCTCCTGAGATATTAATGACTCACAAGTCGCGTTGGCCAGTCTACGGGCATGCGAGCGTAGCTGCATACTCGAAATGTTTCCCTAGATACGAACGCGCACATCTTATATACACTAATCTAGGCAGTTTACGTTGCTTTCCTTACACGTCGGTACCCAAGAACGTCTTTCACTCACTATAATGGCGGAAACTTATATTAGGCGTTTCTTGAAATCTCGTGCAGCATACCGATGGAGCAAAATTGTAGACGTCGTGTACTGTGCAATTTCTGTGCACGCCAATGCACTCCAGGTTGTTTAAATTACCCGGAGCCCTCAACGACGGCGTCTCATATAGCCTGGGTCGCTTCGGGAAGTTAAACCCCACAAAACAACAAAAACAAAGCCACACAACGTACACACGCAATTATACATATACGTATGTGACCCGGGCCTAATACGGGCCTGGCTCAGGCCCGAGCCCGAAGATCATGGGCCCGAGCCCGGCCCGGGCCCGATCCAACAACCCCTTACCCGGCCCGGACCGGCCCGCGGGCCGGGCCGGGCCCGGGCTTTCGGGCCGGCCCGGGCCCGTGCAGTGCTCTACACCGCACCGTCTTATTGATCTTACGCTCACTCATCACAGAGATGAGACGGCTCCATTCAATGAATTTCGATGCTCGCTGAGGCGCGTATTAATACATCGACCAGTGTGGCCGATGTACAGTCGCCTATTTTTTTAACCTGAACGCACGAGCATCGATCACCAAGTTGATAAGCGCCGTACAGCGGAGTGCAGCGGCGAAATGAACAAGAATACACGCATGCGCGCTATGAGCAGTCGTGGGCAACTGCCGTCTGCTAGGCTTTTCCGCAGACGGCAGCTGTCCAAGACCGCTCATTGCGCGCATGCGCGTATTCTCGTTCATTTCGCCGCTGCACTCCGTTGTACGGCGCTTATCAACTTGGTGATCGATGCTCGCGCGTTCAGGTTAAAAAAATGGGCGACTCTACATGTGGACACATGAAAGAGAAATTTGCGGTTGACTCCTACACAATTTACAAAACAATTGACATGCCTCTGACCGCATTTTTCTTTGCCCACCGCAGACCCCTGCGACCTTAATGCGACTATAAGCTTATTTGGGGCGGCAAACACAACCTTCACCCCCCACATTGCTTCCCTATGTTCTTCAGGCCATGCGACTTCTTATACATATGTGGAATAACTGCAATATTTCTAGTTCGTTCATTATTTATGGATGGAGGGCACCCATGTTAATCTTTCTTTGCCATGTGAACAGATTTTCGCAAACCAATACAACGATATGCAGGATATCCAGCCTCTTTGCAGCTGGAAACTACTGCTCATCTTATGTGCGCAAGTTTTTTTTCCAATTCCGCGCGTAATCATGACATTACAATTCCTCGTTTAACAATATTCGAATGCGCTGATGCAAACACCTATTTCGCTGAACACGGGATATATACTGCCTGCAAGCATGCTCCGCAGTGAAACTTAAAAGCATGTTTCAAGAAACTGCAAATTATCAGAGCAAGGCATCTCGCAAGTGAATTCTAGTCCCATCCCTTTTTGCTTAGGCACGTTTAGAATGCCCTCACTTCTTTGTACAGTGCGTGACTTGTCAATTAAAAGCAAATAATCAGCTGTATACCTGAACACTGTAACACCTCTCTACAGTTTGGTTAACCCCGATCACGAGCTGCTATGGCATTAAATGCCATAGTGGCTTATGAACAAGTAATCATTGAATAAATACGAATTCGGTGCTCCAGCTCACATTGCTCACGATAGCACGTTTTGACTGCATGTATCAGCATGTGATAACTCGCATGTCGCTTAAATGCTACATCCGGTATACATCCGCTTGGTAATACCTACACTGACTGCATCATTCGTTTCACATTTCATGCGTGGAGATACATGCAGGCGCGTTCAGACATATGTAGTATTAAGGATTTAATAATAGTCAACCAGCGGCGGCGCCTTTTTTCGTTTGGTGCTCCCACGGCGCCAACGAGCAGCGAGCGACGGAACAGCCGGCGGGCTCGCCGTACACACTTTTCCCATAGTGCTTCGCGCGCCCGCGGAGGGCTCTGGGATTGCTTGAAAAAGGTCTATTGCAGCATGCGACAAATCTTTGTAACTCCGCTCGTACTGAATGGATTCTAAAAGTTTTTGCGGTGGTGAATTCATGAGGCAATAAGCTCCTTTAGTGAATCCACTCCATGGCTACTTAGAAATTGCAGGGCCCCTTTAAGCACAGCACAAAGGCAGTCTGCCGCAGAGTCATTACGAAACGGCGATACTATTGGCTGGAGGGGGGTCCTTTGACGGCGAAAAGCCGCACTGCTCTTGACTTGTATCTGAGCATAGGCCCCCCAAGCTCGGCCAGGGGGCACTGCGTCGCACGCGTTTCGCCGCCTTTCTTGCAAAACCCGATCGCTCCTCTCCCCGCACCTGCCTTTTGACTGCGCTGTCTCCGCACGTTCGGGCACCCTGCACGGGCTGTTCTCTGCTCGCCTTGCACGTACAGCTTCACGTGTCGCTTGCTCTGAAGGTGTAGAAGGATCGCAGAGATAGAAAAAAACGTTATCACGGTGTGAATTTCACCAGAGAAGGGCGGTTGATCGACCACCTTTGCGGGGCCGAGCTGGTCGTGAAGGACGATGCTGGTTGTGCGAGCGCTGCGTGCGTGCCGATGCTGAACGGGCACAGTTCTTTGACATGAATAGGGAGGTGACTGCGCGAGTTCTGTAATTAGATGTTACCGATAAAACGAACCTTCGTTGTGGCAGTCGTGTCTACTTGGAGCTGTCAGCAAACATCCACCACGCTTTCGCGTGCGTTTTCTATTGATAACTTTTCGACTGCTTGGATGTCAAGTTTGTCGTGCGGCTTTAAATTTATTATGTGCTCAGTGTGAAGAGCATAAATTTAGATCTGCCCTGTTGAGTCACTGGCAGCATCGCAATGTGCCGTGTTCAGTTTCGTGGGAGTTTCACTTTTGCCGAGGTTTGCATGGAATGATAACGTCGGATCGCAAGTTTAATGTCACCTTGGATTTTTTAGAGCTCCCTTTGACAGCATAATGATACGCGCAAAAAAAAAATATTTCATGCCCACTTCGATCATGCATGTTTCTTGCAGAAGCGTGTTTCATTTCGAATAATATAGACGCCTGATCACGCACCGTGTTCACTGATTTGAATGTCGCTTTGGTTGTTGCAACAGCTCGTTTTGGCCATCATCATACTATACAATACCCACTGGGATCGCACATGTTTATGATTATGCAGAGGTTTGTGCCCGATGATAAGCGCGTCTGTTTTCTCGAAGCCATAGAAAATTTATTTGCCGCCTTGGCTCTTTTTTCAGCTCGTTTCCAAAACGGTAGCTGTATATTGCCCGCGGCTCACGCGCATGCAAGCTTATATATTACATGCCTGGTTGAGAATATCATGGCTGGCTGAGAAGCGCCTTTAGATAACGCTGCCTCTCGGCTCGCGTTAAGGGCAATTCCTGCAGCTCGCGCAGTGCTGGCACGCCACGCTCGATTTGTTGACAGGCAGACGACGCGCTGCCTGCATCGCCCGTTACGCGAGCCGAGATGCAGCGTTATCTAAAAGCGCTTCGCAACCGGCCATGACTTGTTATTTTGTTTGCCAATAGATGACGCCAAAGCGGGCGAGCTTTCGTTAGCTGTCGGTTGATGGAGCTGAAGGCAGCCGTCGCATAAAGTCACTGTAACGGGAAAAGTACCGCGTCCCTTTTCTCTTCGCCGCCGCGCCCTTTCGGCGACTTCGCCACATAAATGGTCCAGCTCGCTTGCCTCGCTAGTGTCTCCCGGCCGCAGACGCACGGCACTTTAGAGGGCGATTGTTTTTATAGGCTCAGGAAAGCGTATAGGAACATTACGACATCCCGTATCGTTTTGAGACTTCATCGAAAGCCTATCGAGGCATCGAAGAATGCCCGGGTAAGGCTCTCTTTGCCATTCCCAGCGGGAAAAGGATGCCAAACGACGGGCTGTGTGGCTGCACAGAATTAGGCGGGAAAATTTTGTTCCCACGACTGATACCCGCATTGTGAGGTAAGCGCTTCATTGAGAATTCGCGAATGTTTCGGGGAATGTTGGCGCCTACCCTGCACTAGTGCAGCTTGTTTCGCGTGGTTGTCGCAGGAGGTTCATGCACAATAACATTTTATTATGTTTGGCGTAAAATTGACGCCTTTGGGCTCACATATAATGATCAGCGCGCCATGAAAACTGACTGCTACAAATTGGTACTGCCTGACGTGACTGTATGACGAACACAAATAACAGATGGTAGCATGAAAATAATGGATGATGCTCTCGCGGCCGGTTCGCTTGCTTGATATGCCCCGAAATCGGTATTGCGTGACGTGACTGTATGACCAACATAAATACCGTGCGGTAACATGAAAATAATGGTACGCATGTCATGTAAGGCAGGATCTACATGCCATGCTCATGATGCTCTTGCGGCCGGTTCGCTTGCTTGATATGCACCAAAATCGGTATTGCGTGACGTGACTGTAATGCGAACGTTAATAACAGGTGGTAACATGAAAATAATGGCACGCAGGTCATGTATGGCATGATTTACATGCCATGCCCATGATGCTCTCGTGGCCGGTTCGCTTGTTTGATATGCACCAAAATCGGTATTGCGTGACGCGACTGTATGACCAACATAAATACCGTCATGATTTTCACGTTACCACTTGTCATTCGTGTTCGTCATACAGTCACCTCACGCTATACCAATATGGGTGCATTTCAAGCTAGCGAACCACCCGCCATCGCAGCATGAGCGTGGCAAGTAAGTCATGCCGTACATGACATGGAAGTCATGATCTTCATGTTACCACCTATCGCTAACGTTAGTCATACAGAAATAGCTTGTCATAAAAAAATTGGTATATATGCATTTCATTAAACGACCGCGAGCGCCCCGAAACCATGTCGTGTAAATCACGTTTTACATGGCATGTCTGTCAAGATTTGCACGTTATAACCAGTCACTTATGTCCGTCATACACTCTTGTAACGCCATGCCAATTTTGTTGTGTATCAAGCTATCGAAGTGGTCGCGAGCGCACCATGAGCGTGGCATGTAAATCATGCCGTACATGGCATGCATGTCATTATTTTCATGTTATCACCTTAATTTAAATTTGTCATACAGTCATGTTATGCCATACCAAATTTGGTGCAGTTCCCATTAACGAAGCGGCCAGGACAGCACAAAGTCGGGGACGGATAGATAGATAGATAGATAGATAGATAGATAGATAGATAGATAGATAGATAGATAGATAGTCACAGAAATTCGCTAAGAAATGATTCGCATTTAATAAATGCAGACAGCCGAGCGCGTAAATGCCGCGCAGTTCGCATTTCTTTATCGCGTTAGTACGCGTGCGTGCGCATGTAGGCAAGTGAAAATTGCCGCTATTTCTTTCCTAATCAGTCAGAGAACAACGGTATGCTTCACTCGGGGCTGCAAAATCGCACGCAATGCGTAAAACATGCGTTACTCCACGCGAAATCAACACCGCACCGCCGCAGCTTCGGCGGCGCTGGACCAAATATGGCGGCGCGCACGACGGTCGCGGTACTTTTCCCGTTCCAGTGACTTTACCGTCGCAGAGCGCAGGCCACGCGTTCGCGTGTTCCCTTTCATAAAAATTGACACTGTACTTGGAATGCTCAACAGAAACGCATGACGGCTGGTGCTTTTTTGAGTCATCAGTGAATGCTGGGTTTTCGCCCGATAGTCAAACAATGTCACGGTGCGGAAGCAGGGCTTTTCCTTTCATATATACGTTAAGTAGTAATATATCAGCGTCATCAGCGCTCAACGGTCGTGTAACGCCAGGTGCCATGCCGGCTGACTACCGCATTCCAATCGCTGAGCCCTGTAGTACTTCGCGCATACATAGATATCGCATACAGGACTATACAATACGGTACCATGCTTAACAAAGCCCACAAACATTCGGGATAAACGTTCACTTAAACTTGAAATGTATGAATGCAATACTTACCTCCTCATGGCTGAGGAAATCGGTGGTTCGAACCGCGCTGATGAATCAGAGATACCGCCGGTACAGCAGAAGAAACCACTCAAACGTGTTGGACCCCGTGTTGCGCGCAATCATAACAAAATGATCTACAATAATCATGAAGCTTCTCGAACAATGAGGCATGGTTCGCGCTGAGCGTTGCTGCCTTTGTGGCCAAAACTGAATACAGCAAAAGTGATAGTAAGAAACGCACGTGGCAATGCCACCCTCTGAAAACGCATCGTCCCGATGCTTAAAAACCCCAGAACATGAATACATGCAATACCAAAGAAAACTAATAAAGCAAGCAAACATTGGAGTCCTTTAACGTGCATATTACAGTTTAAGGCGCACCACATGCACGACCTCGGGTCGAGCTTGGCGCCTCTGAGAGTTCGTGATGCCGTCGGGGACAACCTTGTAGTCGAGTGCGCCGAGACGTCGAAGTACCCTATATGGTCTGAAGTATCGTCGAAGAAGCTTCTCGCTCAGTCAGCGTCATCGTATTGGCGTCCAGACCCACACACGGTCGCCGGGCTCGTACTCCACGAAGCTTCGTCGAAGATTGTAGCGACGGCTGTCGGTGTGCTGCTGCGTCTTGATGCGCAGGCAGCAGGCCCGTAGCCAGGAATTTTTTTCGGGGGGGGGCCCATTTGCTGAAAACCTTGACTTTTTGAGAAAAACACCTATTTTTATTATTTATTTCTGGTAAAAACACATACTTCACCAAAATTTCGGGGGAGGCCCGGGCCCCCCAGGCCCCCCCCCCGGCTACGGGCCTGCCAGGCGGGCAAGCTGTCGAGCTTCTTCGGCATGTTGTAAGTAAGCGGCGGCGTCGAGATTTTCTTCGTTGGTGACATTGGGTAGCATGGCGTCGAGCGTCGTCGCCGGGCTCCTTCCGTAGACGAACTTGTACAGCGTCATCTGCGTCGTTTCTTGGACGGCCATGTTGTAAGCGAAGGTCACGTATGGAAGGACAGCATCCCACGTCTTGTGCTCAACGTCAACGTACATGGCCAGCATGTCGATGATGGCCTTATTTAGACGCTCGGTGAGGCCATTGGTCTGCGGGTGGTAGGCGGTGGTGCGGCAGTGGCTCGTCTCGCTGTATTTGAAGATCACCTGAGTTAGGTCCGCAGTAAAGGCGGTACCTCTGTCTGTGATGAGGACCTCTGGGGTGCCATGGTGCAAGGCGATGTTCTCCACGAAGAACTTGGCTACCTCGGCGGCACTGCCTTTGGGCAAGGCCTTTGTCTCGGCGTAGCGGTTGAGGTAGTCAGTTGCTACGACGATCCACTTGTTGCCGGCGTATTCTTCGAAATGAGCAAGTATCGAAGGCGTCTGCTGGCGTCGTTTCAGTTCTTGAAATGCCTCGACTTGCGCCGTTCCCCACTTGAACTCTACGTCGCCCTTCGTGAGGTGAGTTAGTGGCTCGGCGATTCGGGAAAATTCCTTGACGAAGCGTCCGTAATAGGCGCACAAGCCGAGAAATCAGCGTACGGCCTTCTTGTCGGTGGGTGGCGCGAACGCAGCGATGGCAGCTGTTTTCCGCGGGTCGGGGCGAACTCCAGATTTGCTAATGACGTGGCCCAAGAACAGGAGCTCCTCGTACGCGAAACGGCACTTTTCTGGCTTCAGGCTCAGTCCGCGGAGGTCTTGATTGCTTGAAGTACAGCTTCAAGGCGCTGGAGGTGTTCATAGAAGTTTGAGGCAAACACAACGACGTCGACCAAGTACACAAGGCACGTCTGCCACTTCAAGCCAGCCAGCCCTGTATCCATAACGCGTTCGAAAGTTGCAGGTGCTGAGCAAAGACCAAAAGGTATGACCTTGAACTCAAACAGGCCTTCCGGTGTTATAAATGCAGTCTTTTCTCGGTCTCTCTCGTCGACTTCGATTTGCCAATAGCCGGTCTTCACGTTGTGGAGTCGACCCAGGGCGTCGTCTATCCGTAGGAGAGGGTACACATCCTTCTTTGTGATTTTGTTCAGGCGACGATAATCGACGCAGAAACGTAGGGTCCCATCCTTCTCCTTCACTAACACCACAGAGACGCCCACGGGCTGTTGGACATTTGGATGACGTCGTTGCGTAGCATTTCGTCGACTTGTTTTTTAACGGCCTCCCGTTCTCGCGTCGAAACCCGATAGGGACTCTGACGGAGTGGTCAAGCATTTTCTTCTGTTATAATGCGGTGCTTAGCAAGGGGCATTTGTCGGACCCGCGATATGACGACAAGAAACAGTCCTTGTATTCCTGCAGGAGGCATCGAAGCTGTTGCTGTTGGCGAGCGGGAAGACTTGGGTTTACATCGAAGGGTGGCTCAGGTATTGGGGTAGTCGTTGCAGCTTCGTCAGAATCTGAAAAGGAATATGCATCGCTGACGGCCAATATTTCTTCGATGTATGCAATCTTCGTGCCCCTGCTCCGGTGTCTGTATTCTTGGCTGAAGTTCGTTAGCATCACGCTTCCTTTTCCTTCATATGCAACCGAGCAATGCCCCTTGCGACGCAAATGTCACGATCTAGCAGCAAACACTGATCGCTCTCGATTATACCTTCGATGTCTTCAGCATTTTTTGGTGCTGACAGGAATGATGACGCTGGAGCGAGGCGGGATATGGTAACTTGATCCTTGAGCACGCTCAAGGCATGCTGACATGGATTCTATCCGGCGGTGTCGATGATAGAATTATCGACTTGGTTTTTAAGTCGATGACGGCGCCGTGATGGTTTAAGAAGTCCATACCAAGTATGACGTTCCTGGAGCAGTGTTACAAGATTACAAAACTCGCGGGATACGTGCGATTATTGATTGTGACTCTTGATGTGCAGGCTCCAGACGTTGTTATTAGATGGCCTCCAGCGGTACGGATTTCGGGGCCTTCCCAATCAGTCTTAACTAATTTCTTCAACTTCGTGGCGAAGGGCCCATTGATGACGCAATAGTCGGCTCCAGAATCGACGAGAGCGGTGACGTTGTGGTCGTCGATGAGAATGTCGAGGTCGCTAGTTCGTCGTTTTGCGTTGCGGTTGTGTCGCGGCGTCGGGTCACGGCTGCGGCGGTTTGTTCCGCTGCTTCCATGTTGCGTCGTCGGGTCTTCTTCGGTCTGCGAGATTTCGTCGTCAGGGGGCTGTCTGGTTCGCGTCGTGCTCTGAAGGTTTCGTCGCGGCGTCGTCGTCGGCGGCGGAGCATCATCGGTAGTTCGTTGTACAGCAACCGCACTTCCATCGGTTGCTGCCCTTAGTTTTCCGGACACGGGCTAGGCGACCTGTCGGCGGTGCGGTGACATGTACCGCCCGGGTGACAGCGAGCGGGAAGGTCGTCGTTCTTGCCACTGTGTTCCACTGAGGTAGTCGTCGATGTCGCGAGGCCGTTCGCCTTGCTGCGGGCGCGGCGCTGGCGCGTTGACGGAGAATCCGCGTAGCCCTATCAGTCGGTACTGGCAGCGGATATCGCTGGTTGTTGCACAATCCCTATAATAAGCTCGAGTAATAAGCAAAAGTGATAATAAGAAACGTCGTGGCAATATATCGACGCCCAAGTATCCCAGCCAAAGGGCAGTGCAGCGTGACAGCGTGAAGTAACAGCGTCCAGTTACGCTGGACGCTGTTATTGCACGCTGTCCCAGCGTGCAGCGCCAAAGCAAGTGTGTGCAGTGCCGTTCCAGCGCTATCCAGTGCGGCACAGTGACATTACAGCGTTGCCCAGTGCGTGCCAGCGAAAATGCAGCGCTGCCCAGCGTCTCACAGCGTGCTCCAGCGCCTTTTCCAGCGAGAAACAGCGTTTCCAGTGTCACCCAGTGTCAAAATCGCACTGGGACACGCTGTTTTTTTCGATAGGGTAGTAGGAGGTTTGAGATGTTCAACCCCTAACCACCCCGAAATTATTACAATTTGTATGTGTCTGTATACGCGCACCCATACAAACACACGCAAGAACATAGATAAAGAGAGGTCAGACCCCCAGAAAAAAGTTTATGGCTACGCCCCTGGGTAAGTTCATGGTTAAAATCGTGCTTAAGTGTATAGGGGTTCTACTTTTTGCCACAATCATGAACACAAGCCACGCGTGCGAACCTGTCCCTCGTTTGGATCACACCGCGCACTAGAGGAGTGTAGTTACTCGCTACTAGTGCTACGCAGCAGCCCTAACAGTCAGAGCTGTGACCCCCTAGCTATCCCGCGGTTCACGTGAGTTGCGACCGCGGCGGGTTTCAGACCAGTGGGGACAGAGACAAGTCTTTCAACTGAAGGTGTTTATTCACCTCAGATGCCAATTGCAACGATAGATAGCAAGCACATCAAGTTAACACCTCAGAGGCGGAGTGTTCCGCACTACTGGGGGAAACAACAACAAAATAGCAAGCGCACGTCGAGGGAATGATAAAGGCTCATCTCACCTCGTGTGGCTGCTTTTGCACTCCGGTCCGGGCGGTGGTTCGCACTCCATGGCCGAGCGCTGCAGGGGTTGATGGCGGCGGTGGTGCTCACGGCTTGGGTCCGATGTGGTCAATCACACCGCCCAAGACCGAAGATCCCGGGGGGCCCCCAAGGAAGCGCGCGCGTTCCTCGGGGTCTGGAGAGGAGTCTCCAGAAAAGGGCAAGGAGGGAAAACAGGGCATCTCGACTTCGGCCAGGGAGCAGGGCGCAAAATGCCCTCTCCCACGCAACCCCTCTCGCCACTGCGCGTACAAACGTAGCGCGAAGCCGAGGTGCCGCCGCGTTGAAGACAATGGGTTGCGTGTGCAACCCCACATCCTCCCCTCCTTAATTGAACCCTTTAGCCAAAAAAAAAGAGGACCGCCATCACCAGGGGCTTTCTAAGAGGGGGGCTAGCGACTCCACCAGAACACGGCGACGTCCGTGTCGATGAGGGAGCCGCACGGAGACGCAGATCACAGCACCGTTATCGCTGAGTGATGGCACTGGGGAGGCATGACAGCTGATGGGGGCGGGACAGCAAACCAGGCAGCTCGGACCGTCCACGCTTTTGCTTGCCTCTGGCGTCGATCGCTGGCTCGCACTTGCGGGCCCGTGCTGTTGAAGGGGGGGGGGGGCACCCGGCTTTGGGCTCGATCTGGTGGCCGTCCCGTGTTAGATGTCCGCTTGTGGTGGAATGGTTCTTTCTTTTTCTGTTGAAGATTTCTCCGTGCCGCGCGCCTCCGCTGCTCTGGAACTATCGGCACGCAAAGCAGCAGGGTCCGCTCTGCTCCTGCGGCCTCTTTTCTTCGCTTGCGGCTGGCCGGCTGCAACCCCCGTTCTGCGCAGCGGGATACCACGCTCGTACCGCGGGTGCACCCCGTAGTCCGGTTGCCGGGTCTGCAACTCTTCGCCGGGCTATGCAGTGGTTCCGCGAATTCTTCTGTGCACCGAGGCCATTCGGGACCGGAAGCTGTTTTGCTGTTTTTCTTTCTCCCTGACTCTGGCTGCTGCTGTAGGCTTTGGTGTCGCCGCTCTCTGCTGTAGGACGCTTGCGTTGACGGCTTGATGAAGTGCCAGGCTATAGGGCATCTGCTGGCGAAAACGGTCGTTTCGGCTTGGCTGCTGTTGAAATGCTGCCGATGGGTGATCTGCGACTCGAACAATAAGTTAGCCCCTCTCTTACTCTCCGAAAAAGCAAGCGCGTGCTCGCTCTCGAAGGTTGCATGCTAGATATCAGAGGAGCGTTCCGTCCGATATCACGCATAATAAAGCCCCTACGAACCGGACAGAGTCATTTCTGCCGAGATCGCAAGTTGTAGCGTCGCACTGAGCTCGTACGTCGAGCCGTGCCTTCGGATGCCACTGCCTGCGGGCGCGGGAAGCGTTTCCCTCGGGCCACTCGTTCTCTCTGTCATAGTAGGGTTTGAGATCACAGACATGCACCGGTCAGCCGATCGGTCTTAGCGTCAGTCCGTCAGCTTGTACACGAGAGAAGAGACAGTCTCTCCTACCCGTACGGTCCTATCCACTGCGTGCCAGAGAAGCTGAGAATTTCTTACTGGCATCGCTTAGGACATGATTGCGCTTCAACACCAGGTCGCCCACTTTTTACTGACGTCCTGATGAGAGCGGTCATACTGCGTTTTCTGCTCCGCACGAGCAGCGTTCAGGTTCCGTCGCGCTTTGCACAAAGCCTTCGTCACCTTCGCGCGCAGCCCAGCTGCTAATCAGCGCGTGCTGACGAAGCAACCATGCCATGCTGCATCCGCTAGAGTATGTTCTACGGCATTAGGCAGCTCCCTTCAAAGATTGAGGGTGGCGGGGTAAAGCCGCTCGGCGTGTTCGACAGTAGCCCTGAGAGCAATTGTGCGTCCCCGCAATTTT